>NC_140601.1:43062959-43327959 GCF_057381915.1 Diplotaxodon limnothrissa
CTATATCACTAAAGCACTTCTGGATGGATGCAAACTGCATTTCGTTGCCCTGTACCTGTGCATGTGCAATGACAATAAAGTTGAATTCTATTCTATTCTATTCTATTCTATTCTAAGGCTTGTGTCATTTTTATGCATTTATAACATTGTCTGAAATAGGGCTGGGCGATATGACCCAAAATTCATATCTTGATATTTTTTAGCTGGATGGCGATATACAATATATATCTCGATATTTTTTTAAAGCCATAAAGTAAGAACAAAATGAGAGTTCTTAGTCAAAGCTGTTTCCCAGATGTCACACAGGCACTTTTATTAACATACAGCACAGATGTACATGAAAACTCAAAAATAAACTCAAAAATAAATTATGAGCATTTATTAAATAATAATGCTCCATAAATAAAACAATGTTGTTTTTGTGCATAACAAAAAGCTCACAATTGTGCAGTCAAAATGTAAACTAACAGATGCTGAGCATAATATCAAAGACAGATTTCACAGCTGCTCTGCTCCCAAGTTCTACTGCGTGACTGACAGCCTGGAGTTTTACGTATCACTCCACGAGGCTCCAGACTACGGCAGCCGTAATGCTCTGACTAGTGATGTGCGATACCACTGATTTTCTTTCCGATCCGATACCAAGTAATATTCAGGGTGGTATCGGCGATACTGATCCGATACCGATACTTTGTACAAAAACTTATTTTATTTATTGTATCTCAAATTATAGCATCATAATGATTACAGGACATCAGATTATTTGTTCTTATCACTTAATAACGCAGAGTTCATCATATAGAAATAAAAAAAATGAAGTTGTGCTATTTGAACACGTTGCCTGCCTGCAGCACTAAAGGACTCCATGAGAGACGTCTGTCTCGCCCTAGCAGCACCTGACTCTCTCCTCCTCTTCAGTTCACCTCAACATACGCTCGTCATGTTCTGTGATATGATTTACTCTGAGGTGTTTGACAAGGTTAGTGATGTTGCCACAACCATACATGCCAACCCTCCCGATTTTTCCGAGAGAATACCGAATTTCAGTGCCCTCCCGAAAATCTCCCGGAGCCACCAATCTCCCAAATTTCGCCCGATTTTCTAGGACAACAAAATTGAAAAATCATATTGCAGAATTCATAGCGTGGCCCAGCCAATTCCAGTTTCCAACAATGGCAGCAGCAACTTAGTTTTAATATTACTCTTATTTCTCTTTTTGGGTCGCAAAAAAACTTTTAACATATTTTCAGGTGAGAATGTAGCTGTGTAAACTTCAAATATCTGAGCCGACACATCGTCTTCAAACCCCCCCCGGTCTGTCCCTATTCGGGTTAAACATGATATATAAGTCACTTTGATAACTTAAAAATGTTATTGTTTGGCTTTTTCAGTGTTTTATTTGTTCGTGAGTAAATCGGTTTGGCTGAGATTAAAGTTATTAGATTTGATTAAATTAAATTTGACTTTATTAATCCTTCACACAGCTGAATAAACGTCAAACAGAAAATGGTTAAACAGAAGTGTGAGACGGTCGAGAGTTTACGTCAGTGCCCGGTTATATTTTAGATAGCAAGGAGCAGACAGCAGAGTTTCACTCCACCGAGGGAGCTCGTGATGTACTACCCGGCTTTCTTTAGACCGCGAAGGTCCTCAGGTGGAAGCAGCCTCTGAAATTGGACACCCCCGCTGTTTCCGGGCCGGCCAATAATAACGGTGACATTTAACGTATTTTATCCGATAAATAAACCCTGTAAAATGTATTTACCCCCCAACAGCCCTTTTGAATGTCTCCCTAATATGGCCACAACACCTCACTCTTGGAGCACTTTTTTTGCCACATGTATTGCAAACCACGTCTCAGCTGTGTGTGGAGGTAAAATACGTCCGCACATGACTTCAATTACGCTCAGCCATTGTTGTGAGTGCGCACGCCAAGGGGCTGCGAGACATTTATACAGCTGTATTTCGCACATGACTATGAAAGGCGGAAGAGGAAGTAGTTCCTTTGAATGTAGACGATCCGAATGTTATAGTTTCTTTCCACTGTGTTCCTGTTAATGATAAACTACAAATTTACTCTAAATTACTAAAATATCGATATTTTAATGTGAGAATCGATTCTAGAACATAAATGATTGGTATCGGAGGAATCGATATTTCAGGATCGATCCGCACATCACTAGCTCCGACAATCCATCAAGCGGTGCAGCTCCGTAGCTTACCAAAGTCGTACTAAAACATTTTTTGACAGATTGCTGAGCGCTATGTACCACATAAAATCGCTTCGCGGTCATCAAGCACAACCAGAATTCATACAGAAAGGCGCGCTGTCAACTTTTGAGAAAATTAAAGGATTTTAGGCTGTACAGCCCCTGTGGGCTGCATGTCGTTAGCGCGGTTAGCTCGTTAGCGCAGTTAGCTCGCTAACACGTTGACGCTGTCCAGCCCCACGCACGGGGCGATGCGCGGTAACTCGTTAACGGAGATTTGCCGTGTCCATCCTGTCGTTGCCTGCAGGTGAAGCGATGGGGGAGGAGGGGGAGTTGTGTTCAGTGAAGGAGAGGCGAGGCCGAGTAACGTTGCGTAGAGACAAAAGTGGACGAAAGACAGGCAAACTTGTGGGTCCACAAGTATAATTATGATGTAACATATACTATATCGATATAAAATCTTCCCCAGTCCCCCAAACCCCTGACAGGCCATCACCCTCCTCCCCCTCCCTTTCTCCCTCCTCCCCACACCTGAAATTCACTGAGGAGATGGAGCGGGTCAATGCTGGGCTCAGATCTACCCCCCGGCCCAATCCCTTTTTGTCCCCCATAAACCCCCCACCAGAGCGGCCAAAGGTTCGCCATCGAGCCCCACCCTCAACAGAGCAATCGAAGTCACATTGCCCAGCCTCGCCCCCCTTAGTTCCTCCTTACCACCTTCATGCTCTGTCTCCACAGTCTGATGTGTGATGTGTGGAGGGTCCGGGCTGTGAGGATTATGGCAGTGGTGACTTTTCCCAGGAGAAGCTGGGACCCTGTTTACTAGAAGGTTTTAAAATCTCTGTACTTTTAGGTGACAGGAGACATGTGGCCTGGTCAAAACACAGAGAGCTGCACTCTAAAAGATCTTTAAACATAGTAAACATACCTTGTGTGCCACAGACTGCTCCCAAACACGAGGGGACAAGTAATACCTCTAAAACACTTAAGTTGGCTTTATTAAACATTAGATCTCTAGCTGGGAAAACATTTTTAATGAATGATTTAATCACTGAGCACAGCCTTGATTTTATGTTTTTAACTGAAACTTGGTTGGACCAAAGTAACAGTGGAGCTGTTCTCATCGAGACGACCCCTCCTAACTACAGTTTTATCAGTGAGGCCAGGGTGAGCAGGAGAGGAGGAGGGGTTGCTGTCTTATTTAATGAATCATTTCAATGTAAGCAGCTATCTCCTGGAAGTTTTCAGTCTTTTGAATATGTGGCTTTACAGCTGAAGGCCCCATCCAAAGTTGTGTTTCTTAATGTTTACAGGCCTCCCAAATACTGCACAGACTTTTTTAATGACCTCAGTGAACTGCTGTCTGTGATCTGTGTTGATTTTGACTGTGTAATTATTGTTGGGGATTTTAACATTCATGTGGACAACCCTCAGGACAAAGGGACTAAAGACCTGAGTAACACTCTGGGCAACTTTGGGCTGACTCAGCATGTAACAGAGGCCACACATAATAGAGGACACACTCTTGACCTACTGATCTCCAAAGGCCTGAGCATTTCAAAGGTTACTGTGTCTGATGTGGGCCTGTCTGATCATTACTGTGTTTTCTTTGAAAGTAAAATCTCAGCCCACATAAATATATCAACAACAGTGATCACAAAACGGTGTATAACTGAACACAGTAGTGCAATTTTTAACCAGGTCTTCCCATTAACACCTGACCTGTCCAGAGGGTCAGTCAATGAGCTCGTCAATAGCTTCAATGCTAACATGTTAAATGTAATGGACACTATTGCTCCCATTAAGGTGAAGGTTATCTCTGGAAGGAAAAAGTCTCCATGGAGAAACTCCACACTGGTGAAAAATGAAAAAAGAGAGTGTAGGAAAGCTGAGCGCAGATGGAGAAAAACAAACCTCCAGGTTCATTATGACATTTATAAAGAGAAACTTCACAATTATAATTTACAACTGAGGAATGCAAGGAGGTCCTACTTCTCTGACATCATCACTAAAAACAGCCATAATGCTCGGGTCTTATTTTCTACAGTTGACAGGCTAACAAACCCTCCTGTGTCAGTGGCAGCTGAACTTCATTCGACCATGGCCTGCAATGACTTTGCCAAATTCTTCACAGAAAAAATCCAAAAAATTAGACAAGCAACAAGGTCTCAAAGACTTTAGAGTCAGACCTGTTACAGATCGTCAACTTTTCTTTATTATCAGGTGTGTTTCCAGAATCACTAAAAACTGCTGTAATAAAACCTATACTGAAAAAGGACAATCTTGACAAGACACAAATGAACAACTACAGGCCAATCTCAAATCTCCCATTTTTAAGAAGGATCATTGAAAAAGCAGTTTCTCAACAGCTCAGTTACTTCTTAAAACAGAATAATTGCTACGATGCCTTCCAGTCAGGTTTTAGACAGAACCACAGCACTGAAACCGCTCTGACCAAAGTGTTTAATGACATATGCCTGAATACAGACAGTGGAAAAATGTCAGTCTTAGTTTTACTGGATCTCAGTGCAGCATTTGATACAGTTGACCACAACATATTACTCAAACGACTGGAGAACTGGACAGGTCTTTCAGGAACTGTACTAAACTGGTTCAAGACATACTTGGAAAACAGGAAATACTTTGTATCAATAGGTAACTTCACATCCGAGCAGACAAGTATCACATGTGGAGTTCCCCAAGGTTCCATCTTGGGACCCCTTCTGTTTAACATTTACATGCTCCCACTGGCACAGATTATAAACAACAACAAAATAAACTATCACAGCTATGCAGATGACACACAAATATATATCACAATGTCACCAGGAGACCGAGGCCCTGTACAGGCTCTTGGTAAATGCATTGAGGAAATCAATGACTGGTTGTGCCACAATTTTCTCCAGCTAAACAAAAACAAAACTGAAGTAATAGTCTTTGGCGCCAAAGAAAAACGATTACAGGTCACCAGAGAACTTCAATCTATACATCTAAAAACCACAAACCAGGCGAGAAATTTGGGTGTAGTGATGGATGCAGACCTAAACTTAGAAAAACACATTAAGAAAATAACAAAATCAGCTTACTATCACCTCAAGAATATTTCAAGGATAAAAGATCTGATGTCTCAACAGGACCTGGAAAAACTAGTCCATGCATTCATCTTTAGTAGGCTTGATTACTGTAACAGCATCTTTACAGGTCTACCTAAAAAATCAGTCAGACAACTACAGCTCATTCAGAACTCTGCTGCTCGAGTCCTCACTAAGACCAAAAAAGTGGACCACATCAGTCCAGCTCTGAGGTCTTTACACTGGCTGCCTGTCCGTCAGAGGATAGACTTTAAAGTTCTGATGCTGGCCTATAAAGCTCTGAATGGTTTAGGACCAAAATACATCAATGACCTCCTGACCCAGTATGAACCATCCAGATCCCTCAGGTCATCTGGATCCGGTCTTTTATCAGTTCCCAGAGTCAGAACCAGACACGGAGAAGCCGCATTCAGCTTTTATGCTCCTAATATCTGGAACAAACTCCCAGAAAGCCTCAGATCAGCTGAAACACTCAGTTTATTTAAATCCAGGTTGAAGACTCACCTATTCTCAGCTGCATTTGAATAAAGCACCAAATCCACACTTTTAAGCTTAAATTTCAAAACTTATATTAACCACTGATTTTATCTACTGTTCTGATTTTATCTGTTTTGATTTTATATACTGTTTTGTTTGTTTGTTTGTTTGTTTGTTTGTTTGTTTGTTTGTTTGTTTGTTTGTTTGTTTGTTTGTTAAGTGGGTTTAGAGCTCTGGGTAGCTCCCCAGCTGGGTCTAGACTGGGTCTAGAGAGTATTTTAAATTCAGGGAATTTAAAATAGAAAGTAGCTCGTCCACAGAAGGACTGGTAGCTCCCCTTACGATAAGGGTTCAGATCGCGCGAACAGGTGTGAAATGTGTGTGTTTAGTTAGTTTGTTTGTTTGCTTGTTTTAATCAATTTTAAATCATGCTTTTTATTTGTTTTTGTTTCTAATGTCTCTGTAAAGCACTTTGAATCACCTTGTTGTTGAATTGTGCTATACAAATAAATTTGCCTTGCCTTGCCTTGCCTAAAAGATATTGTCACATCTCATATCTCGTATAAAAATTTATCGATATTTTTAAGAAACTTGATATATCGCCCAGCCCTAGTCTGAAATCATTTTCTTCACTTGTAGTGCGAAAGTGTTGAGTGTGGATGTAAAAATGGAAAATCAATTTAGACAAAAAGATTAACAAAAGCAAATGCTTATGAATATCACTGCACTGTCATACTACAAGAAAAGGGACATTTTATTTATTTTCTTGCTTTCAGGTTTTTAATCCCTTCAGAAGGATTCCACCTATAAGGAGAACAAGTGACAGGAGAACTAGGTTCAGTGTGGAGGAGACAGAGCTGCAAACATGGAGCAGGATAAAGTCGTGGAGAGTGTTAAACAAAAGCTTAAAGACCATCTCCAGGAAAAGTTTACCTGGATAAATGAGGGCACATCGGATAATCGGTCTCGACTTGACAGCATCTACACAAAACTCTACGTCACTCAGCAGGCTCAGGATTCTGATTCCATATCACATGAGATTCTAGATCACTTTAATGTCCCAGATCAGCAGTCATCAATTTCACAGGTGTTTTATCAACAGATCGAGTTCTTAAATATCTTTAAACCAGGAAGAATTCATGTTCAGCAACAACCAGCAAAAGAAAAGACAGTCCAAAGAGTGATGACGAAAGGCATCGCTGGCATTGGAAAGACATTTGCTGTCCAAAACTTTGCTCTAAGCTGGGCAGAAGGAAAATCTAACCAGCACATTGATTTCATCTTTGTGCTCCCCTTTAGAGAGCTGAACATGCTCAGAGATGCCGACTACAGTCTGCTGCAGCTTCTCCTTCACTTCTACCCTGAAATAAAACCCCTAGAAGCTACACAGCAGCTTGTTCACAAGCAAGTGCTGTTCATCTTTGATGGTTTGGATGAAAGCAGATTTCCACTGGACTTTGATGGAGCTGTGAGAATAAGTGAAATAGATCAAAGATCAACAGTCAATGTGCTGCTGACCAACCTCATCCAAGGCAACGTGCTGCCTCGCGCTCTGCTCTGGGTAACATCCAGACCTGCAGCTGCCAGTCAGATACCTTCTAAATACATTGACCAGATGACAGAAGTCCAAGGTTTCACTGAGCAACAAAAAGAGTCATACTTTAGGAAGAGATTCAGCACTGCTAATCAGGCAGAAGAAATCCTGTCTCGTCTTAGAGGAATGATCAGCTTCTATTTCATGGGCCATATCCCAGTGTTTTGCTGGATCATCGCTGAGGTGTTTAGGAAAGGATGGAGTGATGAGAGGAGCCGCGGCATCACAACGATGACAGAGCTGTACATTTATTACTTACTAATTCAAACACAAAGAACGAGACAGAAATATGCAGGGAAAAGCTCCAAGAAGAGGTCCAAACAGAAGAAGTCTCAAGCCCAGAACTCTGCCATGCTTTTAAACTTGTCCAAGTTGGCATTTGAACAGCTGCAGAAAGGAAACATCATATTCTATGAAGAGGACCTCACAGAAAGTGGCATCGATGTTGGTGAAGCATCAGTGTTTTGTGGATTTTGCTCAGAGATTCTTAAGGAAGAACGAGGCCTGTACAAGACAAAGATGTTCAGCTTTGTGCATTTAAGCTTTCAGGAGTTTCTTGCAGCTCTCTACATGCACCACTGCATCCTGACGGACAACTTCAGTACTTTGAAGTCTTTCCTGGATGTCGACCCAACAGATCTGAGCTTTCTGGATTTGCAGAAAAAGGTTGTGGATAAAGCCTTGCAAAGTGAGAAAGGTCAGTTAGATCTGTTTCTGTGTTTCTTCCTTGGATTTTCTCTGGAGTCCAATCAAACAGTGCTGCAGGGTTTACTGCCACAGGTAAAGAGCAGCTCGGACACCACCGAAGAGATGAAGGGATACCTGAAGAATTTCCATGTCAAAGACATCCCACGAGAGAAGTACATGAACCTTTTCCTCTGCAAGTTTGAGCTGAAGGAAGAGAGATTTCAGGATGACATCAGAATGTATCTGGATTCAGGAGCGAGACTCTCGACCATCGACTGTGCAGTACTGTCGACCATGATGCAGATATCAGGGGAAGTGCTCGAGGAACTTGATCTGACAAAGTCTTATACACCATTTATTGGGACTGAGAAACTTATCCAGCAAATGAAGAACTGCAAGAAGGCTGTGTAAGTAGTTTGAGATTGAAACAAGAGTTTCAATTCAGTAATTTGCTGAGGCTGTTTTTGAGGCTTTACTAACATTGCTTAGGATATGGATGGTAAATAGTAAATGGCCTGTATTTATATAGCGCTTTACTAGTCCCTAAGGACCCCAAAGCGCTTTACATATCCAGTCATCCACCCATTCACACACACATTCACACACTGGTGATGGCAGCTACATTGTAGCCACAGCCACCCTGGGGCGCACTGACAGAGGCGAGGCTGCCGATCACTCACGCCACCGGGCCCTCTGACCACCACCAGTAGGCAACGGGTGAAGTGTCTTGCCCAAGGACACAACGACCGAGACTGTTGGAGCCGGGGCTCGAACCGGCAACCTTCTGATTACAAGGCAAACTGCCAACTCTTGAGCCATGATCGCCCCTTAGATGGAGGATAGATGGTGAATACTTGTAAAGGTAAGGAATAAAAACATAATCTCATTTAAAGTCTGCCATTTTAATATAGTGGAAATGACATATACAGTGCATATCGAAATTATTCACTGCACCTAATTTGTTCCAGATTTTCAATCCTGGAGCCAGTCTCCTGGAGTGAGGCTGGACTCTGTCTCAGTCTGGAGTTGGCCCTGGTGAGAGGTGGTGAGCTGGGGTGGGTATCTTGGTATCCCCTTGGCTTGCTGCGTGTATGTTGGGGTTTCTCCCAGTGGACGAGAGGGCTTGTTCCCTGCACCTCCAGGTCAGTGAATGGGTCCTGACCGTCGTCTGCGCTTATGTGCCGAGTGGCGATTCAGAGTACCCAGCCTTCTTGGAGTCCCCTGAGTGGGGTACTCCACCTGGGGACTCTGTTGTCTTACTTGGAGACTTCAATGCTCACGTAGGCAATGACAGCGAGACCTGGAGGGGCTTGATTGGGAAGAACAGCCTCCCAGATCTGAACCTGAGTAAGCTTTGTTATTGGACTTCTGTGCAAACCACAGTTTGGCCATAACGAAAACCACGTTCGAACATAAGAGTGTCCATAAGTGCATGTGGCATCAGGACGCTCTAGAGTGTGGTGTGCCGAAGAGATTCTGTCAAACTCAGTGGCAGGGCCCCTTGAGTTGATGAGGTTCACCCTCAGTTCCTGAAGCCTCTGGAGGTTGGTAAACTGTCTTTGTTGACATGCATCTACAATGTTGCGTGGAAATCAGGGGTGGTACCTCTGGTGTGGCAGACCAGAGTGCTGGTTCCCATCTTTAAGAAAGGGGACCAGAGGGTGTGTTCCAACTATAGGTGGATCACACTCCTCAGCCTCCCCAAGAAAGTCTATGCCAGGGTGCTGGAAAGGAGAGTACAGGAGAGTTCCCCGTATAAGCTGGAGGAGGTGGTTGGTTAGAGGGTGGTCTCGGTTTTGTGTTTAGGCTGCTGCACCCACACCCCAGCCCTGGACAAGCAGAAGAAGATGGGTGGATGGATGGATTTTTATCACATTACAGCCTTATTCCAAAATGGTCTAAATTTATTTTACATCTCAAAATGGTACACATAATATCCCATAATGGCATAAAAGTGAGCAAAGATTGCTTGAGGTTCTGCAAGTTTATTAAAAATCCAAATTAAAAGTATAAGATGTACATAAGTATTCACAGCTTTTGGCAACTTCTTGAGTATGGTGCTACAGGCTTGGCAAACCTATTTTTGGGCAGTTTCTCCAATTCTTCTTTGCAGAACATTTTAAGCTCCATCAGGGAACATCGCTCCATAGCCATTTTCAGATCTTTTGAGAAATGTTCAATCGGGTTCAAGTGTGAAGAAAGCACAAAGCAAAGATTAAAGCCAGCATAAAGAGACTTTACAGTGGTCACCATGGGTTTTCCTTCGGTCTCTACTGTAAACGCCTTGGTGGTGTACTGCAGAAATGGTTGTCCTTCTGGTAGTTTCTTCTCTCTCCATAGAGCAATGCCGGAGCTCTGTTAGAGTGACCATCGGGTTCTTGGTCACCTCCCTGATTAAGACCCTTCTACTCCAATCGCTCAGATAGGCTGGGCAGCCAACCTAGTGGTTTCAGATGTTTTCCATTCACAGATGTCCCCATAAGCAGATGTCACATGCTTATGGGGTCATTCAATGGTGCAGATATTTTTCTTTACCCTTCCCTAAATCTTGGGCTTGATAAACTCCTGTCTCAGAAGTCTGCAGACAATTTCTTGAGCTTCATGGTTTAGTGTGTGCTCTGACATGCACTGTCAACTATGGGACCATATAAATAAGTCCTGATGAGATACTTGCGTCCTTTAAACTAAAACAGTGGTACTGGTTGCTACATACATGTTATGAACTAACATACCATAATTATAACAACCGCAGTGTCCTCTGCTGTTTAGTTTCTCATTACCCACAAAAATACCAAAACTCACTGATGTGCTGTTTCCACTTTTCTTCTGATTCTACAGACTCAAGAGTGAGCATATAAGCAGTGATCGATTAAGTGTGGTACTCTCCATTCTTGAGTCAGCAGACTCTTTCTTAAAAGAGTTACATCTGGTGTGCTTTTCTAACTTCAGTGATGATATTCCTTATGATCTTTTGGCTGTAGTGGAAAGTCCGGACTGTAAGCTGGAGACACTGAGGTTAGTTTAAAAAACTGTTTCTGCAAGTTATACTTCTTTTAGTTAAATAATTTAAATAAATTTAACTGTCCTAGCTATAGTTTTTCCAGCTACTGAATTACTGGCATATATTAGCATTTAAGGTTTATAACTAATATATGTTTTGCACAGGTTATCTGGGTTTTCGCTAGACTTTAGGAATTGTCACATTCTGACCTCAATCCTTCAATCAAAACAATCACCTCTGAAGGTCCTGGACTTGACTAACTGCCTGTACCATCATCCAAAGGATTACAGTGGATATGATACAAGAGGGTTGAAGATGAATGAAAACTATGAAGATTTCACTGATGAATTAACTCTGTTGACTATGATTCCTTCTGCTTTGATCGGTCCAGTCTGCAAACTGGAGCAGTTCAGGTAAAGGCAATTAGTGATGGGACCATCTGCACATTTTGCTCTCTTGCATATATGATGTTCAGATGATTTTGTTCTCTCTGCAGCATGCCTGGTTGTTACCTGAAAAATAAGTGCTGTCAGGTGTTTGCTTCAGTTCTCAGCTCCGACTCCCAGTTGAGGCAGCTTGACCTCAGTTGCAATGACTTACAGGATTCAGGTGTGCAACTGCTCTCTGCTGGACTTGGGAGTTCAAGATGTAGGCTGGAAACACTGAGGTACTGATACACCCTCTGGTCTCATAATGTAGTTCACATAGTCACAGTTAAAAGAAAGCATACCCTGTTTCAATTCTACGGAGCCCCGCAGGGGACATGGGAGAAAAAAAAATTAAGACGGACTTTTGCGAGATCTCGCAAAACTTTTGCGACATTCTTCAGCCTTCGACCTCCCGTTAGCTCAAAGCTAACGGGAGGTCGAGACCTACTACAGCCGCGAGGAACACCGCTTTCCCGGCACATTGTGCGTCGACCTCCCGGTCGGCTTCGAGCCGGCGTCCGAAGAATGCGGCTAAAACTTTTGCGAGATCCCGAGTTTTGTTTTGCGAGATCTCGCAAAAGTTTTATATGAAAAAATAAATAAATAAATAAATAAAAATCATCAGGTTCCTACTAGGTTTCATGTCCTGTAAATAGAAGCTCAGATGAACAACACATAACAGGTTACACTGTGTCATTTTTTATTTAATGAGCACTGAGCCAAAATGCAGAAACAGTAGGTGAAACGCAGAGTAAACTCTTTGATTCAATAGCTTGGAGAGCCTCTTTCAGCATAATAACTTCAAGTATTTTTCTGTGGCTTTTATCAGCCTCTCACATCACTGTGAGGAGATTGTCACCCACTACTTTGTTACAATATTGCTCCAGGTCATTGGGGTTTGCTGCAACTTGTTCATGCATTGCTCTCTGAAGGTCATGCCACAGCATTAAAACCACCAATTAAATCAGCATTTAGTTCGCATTTAGATCCTGAAAGTTTTCCAGTTTTGAATAATCTTTGTCCATCCATCCATCCATCCATCCATCCATCTTCATCCGCTTTATCCGAGGCCGGGTCGCGGGGGCAGCAGCCTAAGCAAAGAGGCCCAGACCTCCCTCTCCCCAGCCACCTCCTCCAGCTTATCCGGGGGAATACCAAGGCGTTCCCAGGCCAGCTGAGAGATATAATCTCTCCAGCGTGTCCTGGGTCTGCCCCGGGGCCTCCTCCCGGTGGGACATGCCTGGAACACCTCACCCAGGAGGCGCCCAGGGGGCATCCTTGTCAGATGCCCGAACCACCTCAGCTGGCTCCTTTCGATGTGGAGCAGCAGCGGCTCTACTCTGAGCCCCTCCCGGATGGCCGAACTTCTCACCCTATCTCTAAGGGAGAGGCCAGCCACCCTTCGGAGGAAGCTCATTTCTGCCGCTTGTATCCATGATCTCGTTCTTTCGGTCACTACCCACAGCTCGTGGCCATAGGTGAGGGTAGGGACGTAGATCGACCGGTAAATTGAGAGCTTCGCTTTTACACTCAGCTCCCTCTTCACCACGACGGACCGGTGCAGCGTCCGCATTACTGCAGCTGCAGCCCCAATCCGTCTGTCGATCTCCGGCTCCCTTCTCCCATCACTCGCGAACAAGACCCCGAGATACTTGAACTCCTCCACTTGGGGCAGGAACTCATCCCCGACCCGGAGTGGGCACTCCACCCTTTTCCGGCTGAGAACCATGGCCTCAGATTTGGAGGTGCTGATCCTCATTCCCGCTGCTTCACACTCGGCTGCGAACCGTTCCAGTGCGAGCTGGAGGCCCTCACCCGATGAAGCCAACAGAACCACATCATCCGCAAAAATCAGAGATGAGATTCTGAGGCCACCAAAGCGAAAGCCCTCCGCACATTTGTTAAAAGCAATAATCTTTTTCACTTTCTTAATTTTCCCTTTAACACTTCCCAGACTGATGAGCAGCAAAAAATTCTTCTCTAAGATCATTGCTGATGTCTTTCCTTCTTGGCATTGCATGAACACACACCTGGATGTTCCAGACCAGCAAACTGACCAAACCTCTGCTCTTATAGAGATGTTTACACTTAGTGATGATCAGTTAATTAAGTTGATTAGCAGCACCTGGCTGACCCTCTTAATTCCTTAAAGCAGTAAGGCTGTGCTTTTCACACAGTTCGTCTGTATTTTGGTGTTGTTACTGTTAAATAATAGCTCTGTATGATAAGTTGCATTTTTACCAAATTGTAAGAATCAGATAATTTTTTTATTATATATCGATGTTTAAACCATAGATACAGTATGAAAGAGGGTGTACTTTATTTTTATCATTACTGTATTTTGCATGTGCAAACCAAGTTAAAAGTTGCTTTAGCTTCAGTAATGCTTTCTCTCCAGGCTGTCATGTTGTGGGATCACAGAGGAAGGTTGTGTCTCTCTGGCCTCAGCTCTGAAGTCCAACCCCTCCCACCTGAGAGAGCTGGACCTGAGCTACAACCATCCAGGCGTGTCAGGAGTGAAACTGCTGTTGGAGCGACTGGAAGACCCAGAATGTAGACTGGAAACGCTCAAGTCGGTACACTGTGTAGATTCCACACTAACTGATTTTATACCTTTTCTACACAGGATTTTAATCTTGACCATCAAAAACAAAATAATGAACTACAGAGCTAGAACTGCTTAAACCTTCTCAACATGAACTAAATAGGAACTCTATGTATTAAATTGTAGTAACCGGTACTTTTGAAACGGTGCAGGTGCTCAAACCGGTGCTTAAAGAATAGAGAACACAAACTTTGTCCAAAAACCTCTCATGTTTAACTGTTTTCCACTTTTTCTTTGGTCATTTTAGCCTTTTTGGCTTGTAAATTTAAATTGGGCCTAGCTTACAATATAAAGCGTTGTGATTTGGCGTTGCGTTAATAAAACTGAATGGAATTAAATTGGCAGTGTCTGAATTGGTTTTGTAGTGTAAATGTAAAGACACTCTCGGCTTTCTTGGTTGTCTGTAATGGTGCCATTGCCTTTAACAGGACTCATTTCTACAGAGTCAAGATGACTTTTTGTCAAAAATGCCTACGATGTTGCTCTAACACCACTCAAATGTCGACCTTCTTAAAATCCAACAAAAGTGGTATCAAACCTTTGTTTAAAGATATTAATGAAAATGTAAAAGTCAAGAGGTCAACCAGTCCCCCCACATTACCAAAATCAAACAAAGTTGATGTCAAACGTTTGTGCTGCAAACATTTTAAAGATATGAATAAATGTTTCTAGAGGTCATCCGAGGTCACCCTGCCCTTTTCTGTACTGTGAAAAATTTGTGAAACATAAAATAGTATTAGATATTTTTAAACTAGGTTATAATATAGCAGTTAGAACAAACTGTGCATGCTGTCGGAGAAAAAACTTTGTTTGCTGGTAACAAAATACAAACTATCAGAAGAATGTGGGCGTGTTTCCTGTTAGAAAAGGTAAATACTTGGAACTGTCTGAGCATCTCAAGTCTAATTCAATAACTGAGAAATAATAGCCATTTCCATCATCTAATTCACAAAATAAAAAAGGACTTTCTTTCATGAATTGTTGCCATCATTCCTTTGTGCAGAGCACAGTGTGAGGACATGCGCTGGTTTTCAGATGCTATGGTTACATCCTTTCTCAGGTCATCATATGCACGGGGTCCTTTTACAGAATGCCATATAATGCCCAAGTGTTTCTGGTGTTGGGCCCTCCTGAAATGCAGTGACTGCTTTCAGCATGAATTTCTCTCTTTGGACTAGCATAATGAATGGGAATTCACTAAGTGAAAACTGTTTTGGATTGGGAAAACTGTACTCCAGAGTTTCTGTAGAGCATTTCCCAAGGTCTGTGTTACTCCAGACAAGTTCTCTGAAGGAGTCCCTGTGCAGAGTAGCTTTCCTGATGAATCTATTTCAAATGCTGTTGGACATAGATCAGGACTTTGGATTGGTCTTAGCCATGACCATTGATCAACAACACCGCTGCCTAAGAGAAAACCTGTAGTGATCCCGTATGCGTATGAGAATTTGCATAATTATGATGAAGGAACTGAGCTCCCAGCCCATTGTTCCTTCAGTGGGCTGGTTTCATTATGCAAATGTACTGTTTATACCATTGAAACCTGCAGTCAGCTGAGACTGAAGAAGTCACCTGATGATGACGAAACGTTTCTCCCACTGAAACGTCCAGATGAACAGAATCAACCTTTGGAGATCTGAACATCTTACCATTGCCACTGGCCGTCACAGTGGGCATCCAGTGAAAAAGAGCATGTTGGATTTACTTAATTCAATAGTGGACTTTGCTTGCACACAATTGTTTTGGCAGAAATGTAAATCAACACAACTTATTCATATTCAATAAACTTTTGCATTTCGTGTTGATGAAGCACGATTGAAACATGTTTAGATGAAGTAAGTTGAGCTCTTGGAATAATTTAATCATTCACAATCTTGTCATTTTGTGGTACACCACATGCAGCCTCCATAAATAAGGAGCAACAACCATTTAATTTCACAAACTGCCTCCTGTCACTTAAATAACTCGGGACCCATATTTAAAACTACCCCTCTGACAACATAACATCGCTGTTTTCTTATTAATATATCACAAACGTTTGACACCACTTTTGTTGGATTTGAAGGGGAGGGGGCAACTTCACTCACATAACTGCAGCCTATTTAAGGTCCCAAACTACTTTCTACAGCTATCAAGGTCAGCTAGTTAATTAAACTGATGGGGCTAAGTCTCTGGTTAACTCAGCACATCATTGGTAAATTACTTTATCAGTTAATGTTGCAAAATTAACTAAAGCCAGATTCACTGTTTTGAGCGATGAGTACATTTTGATTTGACACTATAAAAATACATTTGAATTGAAGTGAATCCTTCTACACCCAGATCAAAGCCACAGGGTGGAGCATGTCTCTGAGTGCTGCTTCACCTTTGTTGTTTCATATCAGGTGCTCGTTACTTGTCCTCTGACCATTTTTTTTTATTGAGTTTCGTGTCTCTGATAAGGTTGTTTTCTCTCCATCTGTGAACTAATTTTACCAACTCAAGGCAATAATTTCCTGTCACGGTGCCTTGACAAAACATGTTTATCATATTAGATTATTTCATGTTTATTTACTAATAATAACAGCCTGACCTCTTCTGCCTCAGTGTGGACCACAATGAAGAGCACTGGGTCGACCCACAGCTTCTGAACAAGTGTAAGTGTCACTGAGTTTCTCTGTAACATCGACTGAGCTGAAGCTTAACTCACTGCATCTCTTTCACAGATGCCTGTGATCTCACATTCGACCCCAACACTGTGAATGAAAACCTCGTCCTGTCTGAATGTGACAGGAAAGTAAGCAGCACTGAGGAAAAGCAGTCGTATCCTGATCATCCAGAGAGATTTGACCAAACCAGTCAGGTGCTGTGTCGAGAGGCTCTGACTGGGCGCTGCTACTGGGAGGTGGACTGGGAAGCGTTGGTGAATATTGGTGTTGCATATAAGAGCCTGCCGAGGAAGGGACACTGGGACACAGAAATTGACCGTACTGACAAGAGCTGGTGTTTCACCATCACCTGTTCAAATGGTTACTCCTTCCGACACGGGTTGAGGGAAACTTTTATACCGGTCCCACACATCGACGTCCAAGCATTCCTGACCAGACGCAGGAGACTGGGACTGTTTCTGGACTGGCCAGCTGGCACTCTGTCCTTTTATTCACTTTCTGGTGACAAAAAAACTCTCATTCATACCTTCCACACCACGTTCACCGAGCCTCTCTACCCAGCATTCACTGTTCATGGTGGAACTTTGACCCTGTGCAGGGTGGTGAAGCTGCAAATGGAGACTGTGAGTATTTCTGGTTCTTCAGTAGCACCAACATCACAAGTTTGTGTGACTAAAAAAAATATTTAATTTGCCCTCTCTGGATTTTTAGGCTCGTTCAAGCTTCACACCTGAGATGAGAAAAGAAAGCGCAGGCGTTTCATACAGGTACGACACGCAAGCCTCGATGTGCCCACTGTGAGATTATGTCCTCTGTAAACACACAGGTGCTCAGAGTGCTTTACATATGCAAAGAAGAATGTGGGGAAAATTAAAAATGCTTTTAACAAATGTTTGATTGGTTGAGTCTGAATGTCAGATTGTGTCTGACAGTAGATGGTGGTCACCAATTGATGGAGTATTGGGAGCCAATTAATATACTGCTGTTTACAAGGTCGAATGTCAGTTTGAGTCTTTGTTTTATGTGTTATATTTTTGCAACTTCCCAACACACACATTTGTTAACTTTAACATGGCCTTGGTTAGTTATACCTTAACTGGTTAAAATACCAAAGTCATGGTCAATAGAGGCAGTGGCAGACCATCAACTCCTACACACGAGTAAGTAAAGTTTTATTAAAAGAGACGGATGTGATCATCTAACTGTCATCTGATGGAAACGTTGAAGAAGGCCATAGATGCTTCTTCCTCTTTTAGGATTCTCTCACTAGTATAATAACATAAAGCCTTCTGTTTTACTTTACAGTATGAATTCTATTGTGATGACAGTCTTGCACCATATAAATTAAATTAGACTGAATTTAACAGCTACATAAATGAGCTCCATGTTGAACTGTTCTGTGTCGTTCAGGTTCCTGTTTCCCGGTCCAGGGTTGTTCCAGTGTTCTTTGACTGGTCTGGTCTTTGATGTGACTCGTGAGAGTGAGGTCACCTACAAGACTCTGATCTGGGATCCTCTGGTCCTCCAACCAGCGCACAAAGTGGCCGGAGGCCCGCTGTTCGGCATCGAGTGTCCTCGGGACTCTATACGTCAGCTGCACCTCCCACACTGTGAGCCTGAGCCGGGTAAGGACGCCACTGAACCACCTGAAGGAGAATTAAACCTGCAGAAAATGCTCTGATTTGCTTTCCATGGAAAGTTTCTGGAGGCTGTTGCAGTGAACGAAGCTGTGTGTTTTCCCAGCACTGGTCTCTGACAGCATCTCTGTGGTCCACATCACGGATGATGGTATGAGCATCATACAGCCTCTGGAGATCACTGAGACTCACGTGGTCGTGGACGTCCCTCACCTCTCCGCCTTTGGCCTCGTCTGGGATCTCGTTGAGCGCTTTTTCAATTACATGACGAAACCCATTCGTGGCCAAGTACTGCTCTTCCTGAGAAACAGGCCACGCCCCATCCTCAGTGTGATGCTGCTCCCAGGAAACGTCCCTCTGCACGACGTATGACTTTATCATGAAATCATTAAATGGCTTCTGCATGAATAAATCCTCTGATTGTATCTGTTTGCTTTGAAGCTCTGAAACTACTCATGCACTAAGAAAATGTTGTGATGTCTCTGAAGGTGAAAGCGCAGCACGCTGCTTCAGAGTACATCGAAGCGCCGTCCTTCTGTTATTTCCACAAAGGTCAAAAGTACAGTCTGAGCAGCGCCCCGCACCACTTTAAAATACAGCCTGCAGTGAGTATCAGTCGCTGAGTGTCAGCAGACACTTTGTCCACAAAGCTGTTTTAAATTGTGCGTTTCCATTTCGCTTCAGCGTGCAGAGTTTTTTGAAAATTACGGACCAAATTACCACCCGACCTTTGAGATCATCCTGACAACGAACGCAGAGGAAGTGATGCTGATGGTGCAAGATCCCGAGGAGACACGAGTGTGGGAGCACGACCTTCATCTGCCCGGTGAGCCTTAACTCAGCACAAACTGAAACCTGACAGAGATCCAACCTGCTGTCCTGGTCCGATTCACTGATCTGATTAGTAGAAATGTTGCTCTGAAATGTGCTCACTGTGCTGCTGAACATATTTTTTCAGCTTCATCCTCGGCTGACTCTCCAGGTGGAAGTCCTCTTCAGATGGGGAACAGCGCCTCAGCAGAGAAGCTGCGACTCGCTCGCACAAACTTCATCGATAAAGTGTCGGATCCGGTTCTGAACAAGCTGCTGGACGAGCTGCAGCACGTCACCGTGCTAACTGATGCTGAGGGCGAAGCGGCCAGAGCCAAACCGAGAGGCGAGAAAGCTCGAGACCTGATCGACATGGTGCGAAAGAAAGGAGCTGAAGCAAGTTCAAAAATGATCGCCGTCTTTTACGCCAACGATCCGTATCTGTGCAAAGAGCTCGGCTTACTGTGAAGCACAAATCTGTGACACGAACAAAGAGACTCGTTGAACTAAAATTTCCTTTCTTTCTTCTTAAAGTCACGATTATGTTTCCACTGATCACACTTCTTAGAAAGCAGATGAGCTTAGACGTGAGGGGAGACGTCCAGTAAATATCCATAAAAGAAAAATTTACAGTTTTTTCTGCAAAGAATGTCTGAAATGTATTTTAGAAATGTTAGTGTTTGTCAGACAGGAGGACAGAGAAAGTAGAAAGAGTGAGACACAGCTGCACTGGTGAATGATGCGAGCTGGACTCAGATCAGTGAAGCCAGCAGAGCGTTCCTCCTGTGGTCGTGAACCATGTTTATGTGGAAATACAACACAAAGGTTAATAAAATGCAGCGAATGCCTGCAGTGTTGAGTGTAACGTGTTATTACTTGTGTTATAAAGGTTCAGTTCTTTGTGCAGCAGCTGGATGAAAAGAAAAAACCATCAGCTGAGTTTTTGGGACTTTCGGTCTGAATGAACAGGACGATGCAGGAAGTGTGTTTTTCATCGTGTTTATCATTGAAGTATTAAGACTCGTAACACTATATATGCAAATGTTTCTGTACCTGTGAGCTGTGCTCTGTAAACTGACGCAATACCAGGATCCAGACCTTTCATATGAACACTTAAACACACGAGTTCCAATAAAAATGCTTTGTGTTTGTTTGCTTTCTGTGGTTTAAGCGTTTATTTCCTGCACGTTGATGCTTGCTCATAGGGGGTCATATGATTGTTGGGTTTTTCTCTGTATCTATGAAGCGCCTTGAGGCGACTTATGTTGTGATTTGGCGCTATATAAATAAAATTGAATTGAATTGATGTTCGACGCCGGGATGTTCTGTTCTCGATGTCATGGCAAAAACTTCAGCTTTATGAAGCAGAAGAAGCCACGTGTTTATCACCCGCTGCAGCTTGTGTCTGTTTTTTAAAGGCTTGTTTTTTACTTATTGCTAAGCTTCAGGACAGGTGAGTTTCCTTCCCTCACCTCCTCTCCCCTCATCTTAGACCCTCCCTCTTAAGATGCAAACAGAGGAGGCGAGGAAGAGACCGGAGGAGAGAGGAGTCAAGGCAGCAGGTAGGAGACAGAGGAGTCGTTGCTCTGAAACCATCGTTCTAATGAACAAACACTTACAACATGATATGTAACGCTAATCAGTTACATGTAACTGATTACAGTTACTGAGGAAGAACATGCAGTTAAATCTGAATGTTTGCTTTTTCGTCTCCTTTAAATTTGAACTGGTTTCCAAACCATGAGCAGCTCAGGTGGAGCTCAGCAGTCAGGTCAGCTGGTCTGAAGTCAGTTGCTTTCCACTGCAGCTGTGCGCTCACTCAGGACAGCCTGAACATCTGGCTCAGCCATCCTTCCTCCTGCCCATGTTTTTGGTGTTAATATGACTTTTATTTTTATTTGTTCTCTCATCAGCTTCAAAACATAATGTAGCTCAAATCACTAGAAGATTAGCTAATGAAAACCTTCTGATCCACTAGTTTGTGGGATATTTATTCATATTCTGGTCAAACATGGCTTCAGTGGTTTTTTCTACGGTCCAGATGTGGATCCAGGTGACAGGAAATGCTTTTAATTTGAAGCACTGATGATGATGAACACCTCACACGACTCGTACCTTTGCAGGCTCAGCATCCATCAGCCACACCCACTAACAGCAGCTTCCCTCTACATCACTGCTCTTTGAAAACTACTGGAATTGGTGGCCTGGAAAATTAGGCCCTGGCGATCTGTTACCCCCAGAAGGCCGGAGTAACCTGTAAGAGCCGTTTATACTCATGTAGATTCATACTCAGGTTTTTACCTTTTTTGTTTCACAAAGCGTTAAAAAGGGAAAATCCCCAACTTAGACGTCACAGGATATTTTATTAAAGCAGCTTAGCAACAGTACAACAGAAACTCTTCTTTGATTAATAATAAAGAGGATTTATTTTTAGCAAAAGCACATGTAGATAAACTCTGGTATAGTACTCTTCATCATTTCAAACATAAAAGGCTGGAGGTTGACCTTTAACCTCTCAGGTGTGGTCAAAGGAGCTTGCAAAGAAAGGCGTCTGGACTTCTTTAAGTTACTTGAAGATCAGTTTGATGTAGTCTCTCTCTTCACTTGCATACCCACCACGGAGGCCGTGGAGACTGTCAGAAAACGACTACAAGAAGACAGCTCCTTGGAGGACAGGACCAACTTCACACCCGATCAGATCTGCACACTGTTAGACCTCTGCCTCACCACACATATTTAAATACAACGAAGGCTTCTACAGACAAAAACATGGCTGTGCCATGGGCTCCTCCGTGTCACCTATTGTAGCCAACCTTTACATGGAGGAAGTGGAGAGAAAGGCTCTTGGCTCTTTCAAAGGAAGAGTACCCAGCCACTGGTACAGATATGTGGACGACACCTGGGTCAAAATCAAGACACAAGAAGTGGAATCCTTCACTGCGCACATTAACGCTGTGGATAAAAACATCAAGTTCACCAGGGAAGACACAAAGGACAACTGTTTGCCTTTCCTGGACTGCGCTGTGCACATTGAAGAGAACGGCAACCTCAACATCGAAGTTAACCGGAAGCCCACACACACGGACCAGTACCTCCTCTTTGACTCCCATCACCCTCTGGAACACAAACTTGGAGTAATTAGGACCCTACACCACCGGGCAGAACATGTTCCCTCTAAGCCTGAAGGAAAAAAGAAGGAACACACACATGTAAAGGAAGCACTCAAAACCTGCGGCTATCCTAAATGGGCGTTCGTACAGTCAGCAAAGAGGCACAGAAAAGAAGACCAGACACCAGCGAGGGAGGATAAGAAGGACAGACGCAACAACATTGTCATCCCCTATGTAGCCGGTGTATCAGAGAAACTCAGGAGAGTTTCCTCCAAGCATGACATCCCGGTGTATTTCAGACCCAGCAACACGCTCAGACAGAGACTGGTTCACCCGAAAGATAAAACGCCAAAACACAAACTTAACAATGTGGTGTTTGCTGTACAGTGCAGCGAGGAATGCTCAGACCTCTACATTGGAGAGACCAAACAGCCACTTCACAAGCGCATGGCACAACACAGAAGAGCCACCTCCACAGGACAAGACTCAGCAGTCCATCTGCATCTAAAGGTCAAAGGTCACTCTTTTGAGGATGCCAACGTTCACATTTTGGACAGAGAGGACAGATGGTTTGTGTGACGGCCAGTGGGCTGGCCTTGTGTTTTGCTTTTGCTTTTACCTGTTTCTTGCAGGTAGGTGGAGCTGACCCAATTATTGATGCAGCACACCTGAGAGGGCCAGTCCCAGTGTATATAAAGACACCTTGACTGAACCAGGGTGGCTGGCTTTTGGCTCCTTCTGACGTGTTATGTTTATTTGGAAGTTTCAGTTATGGCTGTTATGTCCTTTAAATTGTCTTTAAGTTGCTTTACCTTATTTTCATTAAATATGTCTTACAGTCTTTAAAAGCCTGTGTGTGGTCTCCCATTTGTTTGTCACTTCCTATGAGCCGGGTTGTGACATATACATGTGTATAAAGAGGAGTGAAAGAAGCATCTATGTCCACTGTGAGCGACCATCTTTGAACAGAGGCGGGGTTTACGACACCAACTCTCTGCCATCTATAATCCAGTTTTGAGATCCTTCCCAGACGCCTTAACGCCCACTCACATCCTGGGCCATCTGACCTCAGGAATTCGCATGATAAGGTGGGGCCAGGTTTCACAATGAACTCACCCGAAACTCTGGCTGATTGGGACCCACGCCCAGTTTCCCACCTTGGCTCAGGCGATTAGAGGATCATCAGGGGGTCCTTTTGTCCCTCTGTGGGGGGACACTCCCACTAGGTTTATATCTGGGACTCTCCACCATTTGACCTTAGAACTGAAGAAGCTTCTCAGATGAGAGGTGAAACGTCTTCAAGCAACTTAAAGAAGTCCAGACGCTTTTCTTTGCAAGCTCCTTAGACTACGATGACCTGGATGACTGAGAACCTTCAGACATAAAAGGACAATGCAGTTTAAAAATGAAAAGTTTTATATCACAAGTTGTGGATTATCTGTTTGCCCAGCTGGTAACATCTGGTGGACAAAGGTTGTTTCTCCGTCTCTTCTTTATTTTATTTTTTCACTTTTTAGTTCATTTGCTGTTATAATGCTGATACAGATACCGTCTGCAGCTTTATCAGCAAACCGTTAATACCAGCAAACATATCAGCCTCATATTTCAGGCTCTACTATTATTTTTATAAAGTTTCTTATATCTGAAACCAGGAAAGAAGCCTTGATCATGAAAACACAGGAGAATCTGATGGATTCATGATGTTGCTGTTTAACAGTCTGAGAATGAGTCAAGAATAAAAAGTGTGTGAGTGAGTTGCTGTGGGTGTGATCGGATCACGAGTGACACACTAATGAGGAATGCACAGAAACAACAACTCTGAATTATTTATGAACAGCTGAGCACAGACGGGGAGAGGCCGAGTTTATTCTGTAAGGCTGCAGATATCAGGCTGTAAATGTCCTTATTTCTACTGGATATTCTAACATGCTGCTCTGCAGACTTTACCTGTCCTGTCAGATCATGTTTCACCTGGAAAACTGAGAACAGGAAGTGTGGAGTTTGTTTTCAGCTACTTTATTAAATCCAAACTCCTCTCAGCCGCCGTCAGTGTTACAGGTCATGAGCTGATGGCAGGAGGCACAGTCGATGGGATATGATCACCGACGAGGACAGGATGTGATGCACAGGCTCTCCCGGTTCATGGGGAATGTTTTGAACAATTTTCTTTGTTCTAATGTTTTTCACCATTTCAGCACACATGCAGACGTGATGTCTGGCTTCAGATGTGAGAGTCAGTTAATGACTATGTGAAGGTCGGGCTGTAACTGTTCATGTGTTACTATTTATGACTCTAATAGCTGATCTGTCTCAGTGACGTATGTTTGGTTTTTGGAATCACGTATAAAAAAGTGTAAAACTGAGTCTGAGTGAAAACATGAAGGTCAGAGAACATTTCCTCCAGATTAATGTCACAGTTTACAAACCAAAGATATGAGAGGCAGCGACGTTTGTGCAGGTTAAACACTGTGAAATGTGTGTTTACAGGGAGCACACGTGACAGCGCTACAAATATACAGCAAGGCAATCAGAGAAGATGGAGACAAGTAACCACCAAAATAACAGTTATAATAGAACTGAAAGAAAACAGGAAGGTGAGAATGTAAACAGTAAACAAAGTAATAATCAGCCTTTGAATATTCAATAAGAAACAGGAGAGAAACACTTTGTGCGACAGCTTCATAGAGAGAGAACATGGAAACACAGCGAGGCGGCCAGAATAAGCACCAGACCTCCACCTCCCCGGCTCTTTCTTTGTCTCTTGCAGGGTTATTAACTTTCAAGAATGTACAACACCCTACACAATTCCCTCTGCAACCCACCCACAGACCCACAGACCCTCATTATGGTGTGGAGGGGGCTTCACAGACCTGCACACTCACATTCCAACTGTTATAAATCACATCTGTTTGTCACGCAGCTGAAAAGAAACTGACATCACAAACACTTGTAATGCTTTTATTTAACCGAACCTCCGCGCAGAGGGAGATCCTGCAATTGTAACCAGCAGATCTGAGGGGCAGCCCCTCCCTCAGTCCTACACAGATACACATTCAGCCTCACCCTTCGGGGGAGGGCCCGCCTGAGCTTTAAAACATGCAGACATACAGACCGTGGGGGTTCCCTTATATGGCAACAACAGCAACTGTTGTGTGTGGTGAGTGGTGTGCGTAGCGGTTTTTGATAAGGGCAACATGGGCGGTTGCCCAGGGCGACATCGTGCTGGGGGCGGAGTCATGGCATCTGCAAAAACATTTAAACCCACCAAACAGGCTAGGACCGCCCCTGTGTGGGCACCCTATCATCTAAACAAACGTGAGCACGTTTTGTTCTAGTCACTGTTTTCTTGTACTGGGATTCAAACCCACAGCCTTTTGAATCATGTTCCTGTGCATCTCTTACTAAAACGTGCTCACATAAAATCTGTTAAACAGTCTTTTCTTTGCTTTTATTCATTTTCTGATGTAAAAAAATGTCACCAAAATGAGACGCTTCTGCCCCCTGGTGGTGCTGTGTGGTCATTGCATTGATGTGCTCTCTCTTTACATTTACTTCATAATAAACTGTTGTTATGATTTAGTGAATTTAATTTAAAAATGTATTTAAAAAATAAAACATCACAGAGCTTCATTGACTGAGATCAGTAAGATGAGTGGGCATGTTCATTAACATTGACAGCAGCTGTGCTCCAAACGTCACTAAGCAGCTCTGCAGTGTGTGAACCGTTAGCTCTTTGCTATGGTCATTTTATCCACGTGGAGCTGAGGATGTGTGTGGATGTTTCCTGTTTGTGGTTTGGAAGTCAAAGAGTAGGAAGAGAAACACTCACAAAGCTTCTGTTATTTATTTCATGTATTTGCAGCAACAGTCGGGAAGATGAGAATAAATGACATCAAATCTAATTTGTGAACAGCTTGTCAGTGACCACAAGGGGGCGCCCTGTGAGCTGACGGAGGCAGTGATGAGCTCTGTGAGCTGCTGGAGTTTGAACTGTGGACAAAAGTGTGAAGTTAAAGGAGTGAATTAAAAGCAGAGAAATAAATCAGAGCTCAGTGAAGCTTTCAGTCCTCAGAGCAGCAGTAAGGCTCGTCCTGGAGATCTACATGCACTCACATCACAAATAAACCTTTGAAGGAATATTGATCAGAATCAAATGTGATTCAGTCTCTGCTCCTTTCTTCCAAGCCCAGCTGCTCCTCCTCACACACAGACCTTCCAAAGTTTCCTTCCCTCACCTCCTCTCCCCTTGTCCTAGACCCTCCCTCTGAGGATGCAAAGAGAGGAGGCGAGGAAGAGACGCGAGGAGAGAGGAGTCAAGGCAGCAGGTAGGTGACAGAGAGGGAAGTCTTTGCTTTGTTGCATCATTTGAATGATTTGACAGGTAAACATGACGTACAGCTGCGTCCTCTGTCCATTGTCTGGATACAGTCTTTTATGATCAGTGTCAGAGGAGCAGGTCAGAGGTCATGATGACGTAGATGGAAACTCTTCTGTGGCACATTCACACTGTAAAAATACACTTTATTCATAATCAATCCAAATCATCAGCACCAAAGGAAAACTTCTTTCCAGAGTCCAGCTTTCCTCGGACGTTCCAGCCAGTCACACCTCTCGTGTGACGAGCACCAGTTTGTAAGACACTGCTGTCAGACTGGAGCCATCACTGGTTCCCGATACAGCCGCTAAAATCCCACCCTGGAGAAGGAGAAACACAGGAATAAGCAACGCAGTGAAACATGGAGACGGCTGCTTCTGCTGGTGGAGAGCAGCCAGAGGGAGAATGTGATCTGTGTGGAAGTTCATGTTCCAGCAGAAGAACTGTGACTCCAACACACTCCTGACTTTAGTGTTTCGTGTGTTTGTTGTGTGTCTGCATGTAGTCAGCTTCCACTGAGCTGCATGGACTCTGAGCTGACGGTGTGAGCAGGTACCCACCTGTCTGCTGTCAGCTGTGCCAGTGTAAAGGAGCACTTCATCCACAGGAGCTGTGAAAACACAAAGTTCATGGAAGCGTCAGGTTAGACATGTGCCACCTACTCTGTCCACGTCTGCATGATACTCTGCAGCGTCAGGAGTAACTAGTTACTGCTGTAATCAGTTACAGTTGGTGAATGTTGGAGCTGAGTAAATGTAGAAAACAGCTGTGTGTGTCTCTTGTTGCAGCTTGTTTAAAGACAGCCGGCTCATCACAGCTGGATCAGCTGGAACACATGTGACAGGAAATGACCTCCAAGCAGCAGACAGGTGACTCTCACCTGCAGCACTTTCACACTTTCAGCTTCAAAGGATTTTTGGCTCAGTTGTTGCGTCTGTCAGAACCAGGTGGACCTGAGTCGGTCCAGTGAAAATACTCGGATTACTTCTTACATTTGTAGTAACTAATAATCTGTCATGTGTCTGCTCACAGCTGTTTCTGTGCTGGAGGACCGCTTTGGTTTGGTGGTTTGGTCATGGGGGGGTTGTTGCTGCACTTCCTCCATAAACATGTTTTACACTTTGATCTTCACGTCTCAGAACAAGATTACAAATATGAAAAGAAATATTCAAGAACACAAACCTCTGCCTGCAGCTTGTAGGAGTTTAAACTTGTCTTGGACAGGATGCTTCCTCTTCATGATGATGATGATGACGATGATGATGAGGGTAGCACTCAGGACACAGAAGATTATAATGAGGATGTTATCTGTCAAACAGGAAATCAGATGTCAGCAAACACAGTGAACAACATGTTTAAAATCACAGTTGGAAATAATCTCACAGGTTCTTGGTTTATTCGAGCTGTTGGTGTCGTTGTCGTCTGTGTCTCCACAGGTGGATCTCACACGGACAGGAAGAGTTTTCTCCTCTGCAGGGTTTGCAGCCACACATCTGTAAGAGGAGCTGAAGTCCTGTTTGTGCACAGTGAGAGGCAGAGAGAGCGCAGAGCTGCTCTGGTTCAGCATCTGCTCGTCTTTAAACCACAGCAGTGTGGTCTCTCTGTCCACCCGACACAGTAAGGAGCAGCTCTCAGAGCTGGAGTTCAGCTTAGTCACATTAGGTGTTGGTACAGGATCTGGAGGAGAAAAGTGATGGAGAATAAAAATAAACATCAGAAAATTTTTTTAACTTTCAGCTTTTTGTTAGTGAACATCATCAGGACAGCAGAGCTCTGGTTATTGCTGCTTTAATGCAGTCAGTGAACATTAATTTGAAACTGCTCATCTCAAACACAGCAGAGACAGCAGACTGCCAAACCTCCATTATATCCATTTGAATCTCATTATAAAGGTTTATGAGGGATTTCTCAGGTTTCCTGTCAAACTAGCATCACTATCAGCAGAAGGTGCTGAAGAGGACACAGAAGAAACCAACGCTCTGATTCAAATCCTCATGAAAGGAAGAAAAAAGCCCATTAACAACAACAAAAAGCTCTAAACAGGTTAAACTCCTGAGGCTCCTGCTGTGCACCACAGCTCATCCATGATGCTTTGTCCACATTCGTCTAGTTTCACTTTGATTCTGATGTGAAAAGATGTTAAAAATCCAAATTTCATGTGAAGAAGACACAGGACAGGGAATCTATTGAACTGGAGGAGCCATCAGAGCATCACCAAAGAAGTAATAATTATTTATAATTTTATTATAAATCAGGATTTAAAATCCAGGCTATAAATGTTTAATTCAACCTTCACGTCTCTGCACAGATATGAAGTCGTGCATTTTTCTCAGGAAGTGACTGAACTGCAAACAAACATGCAGCTACAGCTCAGCATGTTTGTTTGAGCTCATCTCAAAGTGATGGAGCTGTAAAGGTGACTTTGATGTTTCTGACAAATCACTTTCATGAAGAAGTCTCAGCTGTACGATGAAGCTGAACGACACCATCACTGATATGAAACTTCAGGAGCTGCTGAGGACAAACAGCCTGAGTCAGACTTAAGGAGGTTGATAGTTTTCACAGGTTTATGAAACAGGATGTTGGGAGTTTGTGAGGATCTAAAGATGCCAGCGTGGTTTCCTTCAGCTCAGGCAGGTCATTGAGCAGCAGCATCTTCAGCTTCAGTGCTGAGCTCCATCAGTCTGATCCATTTATTTGGACATGTTTAAGGTTTCCTGTTCCACAGACTCACAGCAGGAAACACAAAGACATGATTCTGTGTGTGGGTTCCCGTAACTACATGACTGTCGTTGGTTTCCTACGACACAGACAGCAGCTTTGTAGTCAGACACAAACATTACAGCACAATGTGTTGCTTCATGAGTGGAAACCACAGCTCGTGTTTTGTAATGTGTTCCTCTCACAGCAGCAGCCACAGGAAGTCACCATCAACAACAAACCCGTCAAAATAAAAGTGTCTGTTCTGCTTTTTAGGCAGTGTAACACTGTAGGCCACACAAGACTGACAGGTGGCAGCTGGGCTGTTCACATATACATGTTTCACAGTAAGAAGTAACTGTTAATGCTTCATAAAGAAGTTCAATACCTTAGAAACTCACAGGGTGCTGTGCTGAGCTGTGATTGGGCGATAGTTAGGCACTAGTGGGAACATGGCCAATGAGGCTTTGTGTTACTTCTCTGTGGATTCACGTGACCATGAAATGGGAAACATGTTCAAGTAAACAGGAAGTTTTGTGTTTTGGTTTAAAAAAGCTGTTAAATAAAAACGTGTTAATTTCAGTTGTTCTGCAGGATTTTCTAAGAACAGTGTTTAAAGTTTCTGCTTTGTCCTGTTCTTTCATTCACTTTGTACAGATCAGTAATGTTGGTGAAAACACTGAAGTCAAAGCTGATTATTCCTTTCACACCAGACATTTGTGGGATTATAAGAACAAAAAGCTGTTTTTATTCTGAAGTGATGATATGACCAAACTAATGAGGAACATACAGACTGAGGTCACATATGGAGCTGGGATGTTGCACAAAAACATACCAGAGTAAATGTGAGACTTACCGTACACTGTGAGCTTATATGATGATTTCCTGTTTCCTTTTCTTGTTTTAGAGTCAATGACATAACTCCCTGAGTCGTCCCTCTGCAGCTCTGTGAGTGTAAAGAGTCCAGAGTTTCTGTCCCACTGAAGTCTGTTCTTGTAAATGTCCTCTGATATGTCAAATTCCCCCTTAATCACATCAGCAATAATCTTTCTTCCATATGACAGATATCCTTTCTCCAGCACAGAGTCAGGTAGAGTGATGTTTCCTCCCACAGTGCCCGTCAGGTTCTTCTTCACTTCCTCAGAAGCAGAAAATCTCATCACTGTAAAATATGAAGAGATCCAACAGTCAGTGAGAACTTTAATGAAAGTGATCAGAGATCTTACAAAGAGCCACAGAAAGTAAGTGAGGATTAACTCCAGGCAACATGAAGCACGAGGAGGGTGAAGCTGATACATGTGAGCTGCATCAGTGACAGGAGGAACTCAGCCTCACACATTTTACACCAATCACAACAACTTCTTACTTTTTGATCTGGTTGTGACAAACTAAACATTTACAGCTGCAAAAAGGTCGTTGGTGTCGAATAATGTTCAAATGTCATGAAGCCATATTTTATTCACAATAGAAGATAGAAAACATTTGACATGTTTAAACTGAGAGAGCTCATTTTTAATCTGATGGCAGCAACACGTCTGTAAACGCTGGACGGGGTCATGCTTCCTCTGCAGACGTGCAGACTGATCAACTTGTTTGTTTCTGAGAAACTCGGCCTCTCGAAGACTCTTTGTACCCGATCATGTCACTGACCTGAGATCTGCTGCCATCAAACACAAAGTGATCTCATGAAACAGTGAAATATCTCAGTTTAATACAACAGAGATTCAACATGATTTTATTCAACAAACCTCAGAGTTTCTTCAACATTTAGTCCAAGTTTCAAATTAAAGCACGAAGAAAGAAAAAACTGTTTGAAAGGATCGACGGCCAAACATGTGCAGTAAGTTTGATATCTGAGGTTTACAATAGTGAAACAAAACAATGGACAAATCTTAAGTAGAAAGAAAAAATAGACTTGAAGAAAACAGAAGTTATCTAACGTCAAATGAAACTAACATCTGTGAACAACCAGCTCGAGACGTTCACAGTAAAAAACGATGATGACTGTGAGCTGTGGTCACGTCTGTGGAGCCGACGGTTTGGAGAAGAGAGAGTGTGGACCCAACAGCAGACGATGCAGGCAGGTGGTGAACAACAAGCGAGACTTTAACTGCTGAACTAAACTACAAACAACAGCAAAGGAAGGATTTGGGGTTGATTGATTGATTGATTGATTGATTGAATCTTTATTTTGAACATATTGAAAAAGTATAACAACATAGAATTAAAAGAGACAAACAAACAAAGCAAAACAAAAGGAAAATGAGCAACCGCAACTACAAATAACGTTCATGTTCAAAAAGGAGCAGGAAGAAGCATAAGCTTATTTAATCCCACCCCCTTTTCCACTATCTAGTAATCAACAGAATACAGAAATCCTCCTTACAATTACATTATATGTTACATGTATTTAAAATAAATAAATAAATAAATAATTATATGTATATCTATCTTTCTATCTATCCATATATACATGTATACACATACACACATATACTCATTTTCAAAAACCCCAGTTACACCTCAAAGGATACACAACCTACAGATATATACACCCAAAATACACGTGCACCCACACACAGATGAAAATATTGGACAAGGACACCCTATCAAATCTCTCCCTCGTCCCTCGTCTCCTTAAACTGCTGTTTAAACTGCGCCATGCTTGGACTTTGCTTCATATCTTTACTTAGTCTGTTCCACAGCTTCACTCCACACACAGAGATGCAAAAACCTTTTAATGTTGTACGGATACGAGGATGTTTTAAATTTAATTCCCCCCTCAAATTGTATCCCCGTTCTCTTTTAGAAAACAGTTTTAGAATATTGTCAGGAAGCAGGTTATTTATTGCTTTATATATAATTTGTGCTGTGAGAAAATGAACCAGATCTGTGAATTTTAGAATTTTTGATTTTAAGAATAGTGGATTTGTATGATCTCTGTAACCAGTTTCATGGATTATCCTTATGGCCCTTTTTTGTAATATAAAGATTGATGATAGCAGACGTTTGTAAGTATTGCCCCAAACCTCTGCACAGTAATTCAAATACGGTGCAATCAGGGAACAATAGAGAATGTGTTTGACTTTACTCAAGATTGAAACACTTCTTCCAATTTTGTTATCTATATGATTTATATGTGACTTCCAGATTAATTTTTCAACTATAATCAGACCAAGAAACTTATGTTCAAGTACTCTTTCAATGTCCACACCATCTATATGAATCTGCACTTGCATTTCTAAGGGAATTCCTAAATAAGACTATTTTAGTTTTACTTAGATTTAGCGATAGTTTGTTCCTGTTAAACCATTTTTTTAATTTTGCACATTTCTGAAGTAATTGTATCCAGCAGCTCCTTTAGATTCCCACTAGAACAAAAAATATTTGTGTCATCTGCAAATAATAAAGGGGTTACTGTCCTGCCCAAGGATATTTGGCATACAGACTAGGGGAGCCAGGAATCGAACCACCAACCTTCCAATCAGTAGAGGACCTGCTCTACCGCCTGAGCTACAGCCACCCTGTAAATTCTCAAACACGTAGCCTAAAGCAGACGACTCGTAAGCTGGAGAGGAAATGGCGTGTCACAAATCTAGAGGATCATCATTTAGCCTGGAGAAATAGTTTGCTGCTTTAAAAGAAAGCCCTCCGCAAAGCCAGAACATCTTACTATTCGTCACTGATTGAAGAAAATAAGAACAACCCCAGGTTTCTCTTCAGCTCTGTAGCCAGGCTGACAAACAGTCAGAGCTCTTTTGAGCCAACCATCCCTTTAACATTAACTAGTAATGACTTCATGAACTTCTTCACAAATAAAATTTTTATCATTAGAGAAAAAATGACCAGTAATCATCCCACAGATGTAATATTATCTACAGCTACTTTCAGTACCATTGATGTTAAATTAGACTCTTTTTCTCCAATTGATCTTTCTGAGTTAACTTCAATAATTACTTCCTCCAAACCATCAACGTGTCTTTTAGACCCCATTCCTACAAAACTGCTCAAAGAAGTCCTGCCATTAATTAATGCTTCGATCTTAAATATGATCAACCTATCTCTAATAATCATCTATGTACCACAGGCCTTCAAGCTGGCTGTAGTTAAACCTTTACTCAAAAAGCATCTCTAGACCCAGCAGTCTTAGCTAATTACAGGCCGATCTCCAACCTTCCTTCATATCATGATAATGTGATGTCTGTGAGATCATTATGATCACACTGTTCTTCAAACTTTGTCATGAAGCTGATTTCTTGTTATGAAGCCTGGAAGGATCCAAAGACAAACTTCATCCTCCACATCTGGCAGACCAAACATCTGCTGACAGATGCAGTGAAGCTGCTTCTGTTGGTCTGTCAGCTGTTTGTTCAACAAACACGTTTCTGACTGAACAGTTTGTTCACAGGTAAAAGCTGCATCGCTCTAAGAATGAGCCAAACACCTGTTTTTGTCACTGATACACAGAAGAATGATTTTAGGAGCCTGAACAACAACGAAGAAGAAGAACTTACCTAAAAACACGAGAATAAAGCTCATCTGAGGCATCGTGACTTCCTGTTACTGTGGAGGGTTTTTACACGAAGAAGCCAAAATAGCCTCTCTCTCTCTCTGTTTAGCTCTCTCGCTTGCACTGCATGCTGGGAGTTTGGTGGGTGTGAGTTTTTCATTAAATGCTTTTTCAGTTTTCTCACTGTGTTTGTTGTGTGATCGTTTCAGAGCTGTCTGTGATTGTTAGTTTGTTGTGTTTTTGGGGGACGCCGTCTTTGAAGCATGGAGTCAGGGTGGAGCTGCAGCCGAGCACCACCCTCGAGCAGGTGCCGTTGGCTGTAGGAGAGCAGGTGGATGAATAGAGCGGTTGTCATTCTCTGAAAGAGCAGGGGTTTGTCAGCCAGCTTAGAGAGCGGATGTCTCGTTGGTATCTAGATATAGTAGATATGTAGCTGCTTCATCTTATGCACACACTTACTGTTTTAGTGCCACCACCTGGTCGTCTGGAAGAGGTGCAGCAGCTTCTGGTGAAGTTTGTCTGGTCTGGTCAGCATTGGCCTGTATCTTCCTGTGTCAGAGGGGGAACAAGGACTAATGGACGTTTTGTCTTTAGCCTACAGACTGCACAGAGGCTGCTGTACGACTGTGGTTACTGCTGGCTGACTTCTGCTCGTTGCTTCTCAGGAGAGCGGGCCAGCCTTGATTGGATGGTACCATATCACCCTATTAGAGCGCTCCGCTCTCGCTCTGCAGGCCTACTTGTTGTTCCTAGAGTATTTAAAAGTAGAATGGGAGGCAGAGCCTTCAGTTTTCAGGCCCCTCTTCTGTGGAACCAGCTTCCAGTTTGGATTCAGGAGACAGACACTATCTCTACTTTCAAGATCAGGCTTCAAACTTTCCTTTTTGCTAAAGCATATAGTTAGTGCTGGACCAGGTGACCTTCGACCTTCCTTTGGTTATGTTGCCTTCTTTTCACTCCCCGTGTGTTGCATGTCATTAACGTTGCCTCGTCTCTGCTCTCCTTCTCTTCCCCCCATCAGGTCTCAGCAGGTGGCCCCGCCCCTCCCCGAGCCTGCTTCTGTTGGAGGTCTCTGTCCACAACACAGCTACGAACAACACAAGCACAGTGCAAAACCTCCCACACCATCTATTTTTACTCGTGTACAAGTACATGTAAGTACTGCAGGGAGAGTCTGATGCAGTCACAGTTATGTTGAACTCGTCCGGTCCTGATGCTGCCGTCACAGATCATCACATTTCTCTCCCACAAACATGCAGCACTGCTGTGGATACTGCAATGAATACTGCAATGAATACTGCATTAATACTGCAATGAATACTGCAATGAATACTGCATTAATACTGCAATGAATACTGCAATGAATACTGCATTAATACTGCAATGAATACTGCAATGAATACTGCATTAATACTGCAATGAATACTGCAATGAATACTGCATTAATACTGCAATGAATACTGCATTAATACTGCATTAATACTGCAATGAATACTGCATTAATACTGCAATGAATACTGCAATGAATACTGCATTAATACTGCATTAATACTGCAATGAATACTGCATTAATACTGCAATGAATACTGCAATGAATACTGCATTAATACTGCAATGAATACTGCAATGAATACTGCATTAATACTGCAATGAATACTGCATTAATACTGCATTAATACTGCAATGAATACTGCATTAATACTGCAATGAATACTGCATTAATACTGCATTAATACTGCAATGAATACTGCATTAATACTGCAATGAATACTGCATTAATACTGCATTAATACTGCAATGAATACTGCATTAATACTGCATGAATACTGCATTAATACTGCATTAATACTGCAATGAATACTGCATTAATACTGCATTAATACTGCAATGAATACTGCATTAATACTGCATTAATACTGCAATGAATACTGCATTAATACTGCAATGAATACTGCAATGAATACTGCATTAATACTGCAATGAATACTGCAATGAATACTGCATTAATACTGCAATGAATACTGCATTAATACTGCATTAATACTGCAATGAATACTGCATTAATACTGCAATGAATACTGCATTAATACTGCAATGAATACTGCATTAATACTGCATTAATACTGCAATGAATACTGCATTAATACTGCATTAATACTGCAATGAATACTGCATTAATACTGCATTAATACTGCAATGAATACTGCTGTAACTACTAGTAGATTGTCCGTCTTGCTGCTGCAGCATGATGACCTGTTTCCTGCTGAGGAAACCACGAGTGCTTCCTGTTCTGTGACAGCTCCACAGTGGGGTTCAGAGGAACGCTGCACACCGTCCACAGTCTCAGGTCAGTGGGGTCGACCACAGTCTGAGATGTGACAGCAGAGACGTCGTGAGCTCTCAGCTCTCATTTCTACAGAAACGACCACAGAAGCCTCTCACAGCTCTGTGTGTCTGAGCTGTGAGAGGCTTCAAACACCACCTGAGACTTTTACTGATCACTGTCACACTAACAGGGTAACATGCTGGCAGCACTCAGAGACACATTCATGGAGGAATAACTGCAAACTCCTTCAGAATGAAAGCTGCTGTACTTGGAGGTGTTTGTGATATAAATGTCTGCAGATGCTGCTCAGCTCCTGTTCCTGTGTCAGCTCACAGAACATCGTTAGCATCATATTTACACTCGTGTCGAGCACGCAAGGGCCTGAAGAATGAGCCCACAGCTCCACTAACAGACAGAGAGCAGGAGGAAAACTGTAAATGTGCAAACAGAAACGGGACCAAACCGTAAAGAACAAAAATATGAGGAACTCTGTGAGGGGCGGAGTCAGTGGGCAGGTGGCGCTGTGCTAGCTCTGAGACCTGCACGTTATCTGGAGTGACAGAACTGTTTCATATATGAAGTTATAGATGCTCCAACACTCACTTTCACTTTGCTAAGAATCAACTGAAGCCAAACTGTGACCTCAGGGAGGTTCAAATGACACGTTCAGTCCTCCTTTAGTGACCTCTGACCTCCACTCTGAGAAAAATGACCTGTCGCATCTAAAAGTTATTTTTAATTATTATTATTTTTATCTTTAGCACATGAACATTTGATTTTACACTGAAACACAGAAAGACTGCAGTTTGCTGCCTCTGTGCTCCTCTGTGAGGCCTCAGGAACAACAGACTCTGATGCTTTGATTAATTATGCTGAACAAACCTCTAAATATAAAAAACTAAAATAAATCTCATCATTTAATGTTAATGAACTCTTTAATATTCATAAGAAACAGTCAAACCCTCAGTCGATGATGTGTTTGAGGAAATGTTAAATGGTTGAAAGCAGGTTTGATGTAAATGATCACGTTTCACAGCTGCTGACATGGTTGCATAATCATAACCAGCTTCATTGTGTTCTGTGGCTTCTGTGTCTGTTGGAGGCTGTGAGTCAGGCCTGTGCTTCACTTACAGACCACATTTAATCCAGCTGTGACACACCTGCTCATTTCTTCACATCACCTCCAAACAGACCTCACAGAGTCATCACACAACTGCTAAGTCGGGAAGAGCATCATAAGTTTTAAATAGTAAAAATGTAATAATAAAGTAAATTAAGACCAAGTTTGTGAACACTTTCTGCATCAGCTGGCCTTCTCTCACTGAACACAAGGGGGCGCACTGTGAGTTCATAGAGCAGGGTCGGAGGGCCGGTGTCCTGCAGGTTTAGATGTGTCCTTGATCCAACACAGCTTATTCAAATGTCCTCCTCAACATGTCGTGAAGTTCTCCAGAGGCCTGGTGATGAGCTAATCATGTGACTCAGGTGTGTTGACCCAGGGTGAGATCTGCAGGACACCGGCCCTCGAGGCCTGGAGGTCCCACTGCGTCACAGAGGCAGTGATGAGGAGTTTGAACTGTGGACAAAAGTGTGAAATTAAAGGTGTGAGTTAAAACCACTGAAATAAATCAGTTTGGTGATGATGATGATCTTTCAACTCATGTACTGATTCAAGGTTCTTTATTTGTCACATGCATAGTTATACAAGTATAACACACAGTGAAATGTAGCCTGACACGCTCCTCGACATGTGCAAAAATGATGGGGGGGGGTTAGAGGAAGAACATCATATATATCTACATATAGTATATACACTGGGTGAATGTGCAGTAGTAGCAGCAAGCAGGTGAATTCTGTACATTAATATGAATAGACATCTGACTATTTTACAGGATAGACAATATAAACATATTTAAAATTAAAGGAATTGAAATGTACATTGTGCCTTGGTTTAGAGTGTCTTACTCACTTCTTTTTTTATATATCCCAGCCTCTGGAATCTCCCTTCACCCGTCTGACTCACCTGTCTGCATTGCATCACCTGTCTGCATTGCATCCTGCTCTAACAGCTGCTCTCAGTTTATAAGATAAGATAAACGTCTATCAGTCCCACGAGTGGGAAAGCTGCTTGGTCAGGCAGGATGAAGGACCCAAAATGCAGGACTCAGAAACAGGAAGTTAAACTTAAAGTGCAGCTTTTATTGTTGGAGAAACTCTGCATGAATACAAGGAAACAAAACAAGAAACTCCAACTCCAGGCCTCGAGGGCCGGTGTCCTGCAGGTTTAGATGTGTCCTTGATCCAACACAACTGATTTAAATGTCTAAATTACCTCCTCAGCATGTCTTGAAGTTCTCCAAAGGTCTGGTAATGAAGTCATGTGATTCAGGTGTGCTGACCCAGGGTGAGATCTAAAACCTGCAGGACACTGGCCCTCGAGGCCTGGAGTTGGACTGGGGAAGCTAAACAATGAGCAGCGAACTGGAAAACGATCATAACGCAGCAGTGATGACAGCACAACGCTGACAGAGAGAAACACAGGACTTAAACACACAGACAGCATAACGAGAGGATGGGGAACAGGTGGTAATTAGAGCTAACGACACAAGGGGAAGCAAAACCAGCCGCACCGCACACAGGAAACAGACTGTCAAAGTAAAACAGGAAACACACGACAGAGGCACCGATTGATACTGAACAAAGGGAACAGAGACAGGAGTAACAAACTGCGACATGAGACACGACCGGCTGTGGACAAGAAAATAAACATGAAGACAGAACTAAACCTCAGAGCTAAAAAATCACAGACTGAAGAACCGAAGAGCAAGAATACAAAACAGATCAGATCAATAATAATAATGATGCAAAATCCAAACACTGGGTCACCAACGCAGGACCGTGACATGTGTGCTGGATGCTGTGGTTGGGGAGCAGTGACCAGGGCGTGTGGAGGAGGTGTGATGTGGGGGTGGGTGTGTCTGCGGTCGATGCTGGAGACTCATCCTGGATGAATCTCACCTGTTAAAGAAGCGAGTCCCATCCCCCACAGGCAGGGAGTTTTGATCTTTGTGGCCTGAGATGGTTCCACGCCCTCTCCAGGTGCTTTTCCATCTCCATGTAAAAGAGGAGGAGCTACAGCTTCCAGTCCAATGAGCTTCCAAATGTCTGGCCCTTTGTCTGTGACACTCTGAGACTGTATATAAAAGATGGCATGCAGTCTTTGGGTCTTGTTGTTGGCTTCATGTTTCAGCTCTGGGCAGCAGCTGTGTTCAGTAATCAGACTTCAACCTTTCAGCCAAAGCAGGCGGGACACATTTGGTTTATGCAAACTTTATGCAAATGAGAGAGCAGCAGCCTGCTGTGAAACCCCCACAGCTCTGTGAGATCAGGCTGCTCTGACAACAAGCTTAATGTTGTCACGACAACACAGACTCATCCACATGCATCAGGTGGAGTCGTCACTCTCTGTGGGAGTCTGTTCTTTTTATGGTTTGACTTCATCACCACGAACAACAGCAGCTGTCGCCGCTCAGTCTGATGCAGTCAGAGCTAAAGTCGTGTTATTATCTTGACTTCAGGTCGTTTATCTTCTTTGTGAAACATGAAAACAGACAAAGTGTGCAAACAAGAGCCCTGAGATAACGAGGACGGGAACCGAGTGCAGGGTTGGATGTGAACACGTTAACAGTGGATCCTTCTTCCTCTTTGACACAGTTCACATGAAGGTGTCAGGATGAAAGCACCTGTCTGCCTTTGTCTGTGTAGGGGGCGTGGCTTCACCTTGTTAACCATCTGTCACGCGTGTGTTTTATGCTTCCCCCTCTGCAGTATTTCACTAACGACATGTGTAAATACGCTTTATCGTGTTCTCAGGTCACCTTCAGCTGAGGAGTTTATTCAGCTCTGACCAGTTTTAACTTCAGGCCCTGTTTCACAAACCCAGCTCCGCCCTCACCAGTTACCTCTGTTCTCCATCACTACATCCACACCATCTTCTACCTGCAGCTGCCCTTTGACAGCTTCAGTGTTTAAACTCAAAAATCCTCCAAACATTTATCTGAAACCTTCACACGTGGAGGTGGAAACGATGAATGAATGAACAGGTTTCGTGTTTTGGTCTTTTCGTCTGCTCGCTGTGACCCTGCAGACACATCGGGCTTAAATACAAAAGGTATTGTTCTCAGTGAACTCTGATGAGATCAGGTGACGTGAGACAGCTGCAATGAGACGACGGCATTGGGGAATTTTTTGTAAGCATGGGTGTAACCTGAGGATGAATGAGAGCATTTTTTCAGCAGACACTAAACGTCTACTGAGATACAAAAATATACCAAACTTCCTCCAAACCTGTAAGTTACACTGACTCCTATACGATTATAGGTGTTGGCCAGAGGGGCCGATGGCGCGATATGGCAGCCTCGCTTCTGTCAGTCTGCCCCAGGGCAGCTGTGGCTACAACCGTAGCTGCTTCCACCAGTGTGTGAATGTGAGAGTGAATGAATAGTGGCATTGTAAAGCGCTTTGGGTGCCTTGAAAAACGCTATATAAACCCAATCCATTATTATAACTTAAATGTTTGAATGTGTTTCTCAGCCAGTGAATGTAATCTGATTCTCACAAAGAGAGAGAGAGCTGGAAGCTTTTCATCCTCAAACATGCACAAAAGTATGAAATGTATGAAACTGTCCCTGCTGCTGTTTCTCAGGAGACTGGGAGGAACCAGAGTCTCAGTTTCCTCCTTTTCTTGTTTAAAACATCAGGACACGCTGATCTTTCTTCCATGTCCTGTTTTTTCCACAGCGAGCTTCTGCAAAACAAATCTTTCCAAAAACTCTCCTATAAACACCAAGTTTAAATATTTGTCTCTGTTTGTTTCACTGCTTCTGTGCAGATTAACAGAAAAATGAGACGATGAATTCAGAGGGAAGAGAAGCAGAGTTCCTCTGTGTGTCAGTGAAATGTGAAGAAACGTTTTACAAGTCTGGACTTATTCACACCAAACACTCACAGCCTCCCTGTGCCTGAGCTCAGTTTATTCCATTTAAAAGTGCATTAATATATTGCATTAGTGTTGATGGAGGCCTGACTCAGTGCAACAGTGACTAAAATGATATCATGTTGTTTGTTTTGCGTTCCTTTGTTTTTTGTGCGTCACATGTTCGATGTTTTGGTCCAAACAATAAAAGCTGATGAAGAGTGTGCTCACTGAGCTTCACAGCAGGATGTAAGGACCCATCAGTTCCTCTTCTTTTATTGACTGTTTCAGCCGTTATGAAGAGCAGCTGCTGCTTTTCCAATGAATTTGCATAATTTATAGTTTCACTGTCACGTCCAAGTCAAACACCAGCTGAAGTCTGCACAGAGGCACAACAGACACTTTAAAAACCTGCATTAATAACTGAACTTAAGGTCAGTGCACTAAGATGAGGAGCATGAACTGTTTCATAATCTCAGGTCTGCTCGCTCTCAGTCTGAAACACTACAGAGGAAACTGAGCCAGACGCCTCACAGAGGGTTTCTCACTGTCACAGGTCTTCATGTGGTCGGAAGAAGCAAGTTTCTGTGTTAGAATCTGAAGTAGATTTAAAGCTTTTTGGAAAGGCCGAAACATTTCTGTAGATCTCTGATCTGCATCCTGTTTCAATAACTGATTTCTAACAAACAGATCATGTTTCTGTTCTCAGAAAACTGGAGGACGTGTGCTCAGATAGAAAGTTGTACAGGTGGGTCTGAGTGGGAGTTTAGCCCTGACCGCTGCACGCTTCTCTAATAAGCACAGTCCATATTTATAACACTGTGTGGGCTGATGCATCAAACTGCTCTGTGCTGGAGGAGCAATGATGCTCCTGCCTCAAACATCGTCTTTAATTCAACAACTTTCCAAAAAGACTGGAGGTGTGTTTTTTCCACAGCCGTGAGCCTGTGTGGTCTGCACGTGTGCGAACTGTTCCATCTAGTGTGAGCAGCGTCCCACAGGTGGAAAGGTCGAAAGCCAGAGACTGCGTGACAAACGCTGTGCGCTGTGGTCGTGGCTGCAGAAATGAAAGCAGAGCTGATGATGTCTTCAGTGGCTCTGCAGAGCTGTGGCACACCAGACCGGACCGAGTAGCCACACAGCAGCTTCTGTTAGAGGCACATTCGTTCCACATTTGACAGAACAGGAAACATGATGTGGTTTAGCTCTGCAGGCATGCTGCTGCAGCTTCTGCTGCAGGTACTCTGCCAGTGCCACTGTTGCATGTACAGCTAATTCATTGTTCCCAGATAACGAGCAGCCACATCCTGTCACATCCTGTTTGCTGCTCTCTTCCATCGTCAGCAGCTACTTTGTCCCAGAGAAAAATGATCAGCCAGGCCAAAGACGAGGGCCACGCTTTTTACATAAGCCACTGCTTTTGTATCTGTGAGGTCAACATGTGTTTGTAAGTGTTTCAGACGGACGAGTCGTCCAGCAACGCATTTACTGAAGTCTGTGTGCAGGCTGCAGGTTGCAGGACCATGCAGGCCTCAGAGGATGTCGACTGGTTTTCCTGGTTATTGCTGGTATTTGTGTGTATTTGTGTGTATTTGTGTGTATTTTATCAACTATTTCAAAATGAATTCTTCTTTGTTTCTTTTGTAATTTGGATGGTTTGATTTCAGCTGTGCATTTGTGAGTGAGCCCTGAGCAGTGCATTACTGTGTGTGTGTGTGTGTGTGTGTGTGTGTGTGTGTTAATGTGAATTCTATATTTAAACAGGAACATTTGTTGAATTAATTGAAACAGTTTTTAAACTGTGTGGCGAGAATAAGGCGTATCATTCAGAGCCATCTTTATTTACATCTCACCACAACACACCCCGTGTTTTTAACTAGGCGGGCGTGATTAAGGATGCTGTGCAGATGCGTCCGCCCTCCCTGCACGGCACCGCAGACCACGCCCCACCACAAACTGCATTTGTTCAGAATAAATGACTTCAAATATATTTTGTGCTTCGTCACGCTGACGTGGTGACACGACTCAGACATGTTTATAATCACAGGCATCATGAACAATATTTATTTATCATTTGAAATAAACAGAGCTCTGTGGACGCTTTTATTTGGATCATTTGTATCGATGAGACCACAGCGAGTGCTTGTAGTCGAGCACTGAGGCCTGATGAAGCTTTCAGTCAGCACGGAGACGTTTATTAATCTTACTGAGGCTGAACATCAGCAGCAAAGCTGTTTGTCACGTGCAGGAAACCAGTCAGGATGTCCTTGTTTGTTCTTTAAACCAGTTTCTCAGGCTGGTTCTATTGGAGCAGCAGCTGCCATCTTTGTTTACAGCTGCTGTTAAAAATGGCACGTTTGCTTCCACAGTGTAAAAACAGAAGAGGAAATTTGCTCTTTTTTCTCTTCCCTCTGACCTTTCCTCAATCCTGTTTTGTGCTTCCTCGTGTCCTCTGTCCTGCCTCTGACCCACAAACTGATCTTACAAATGTCTCAGTTCCTGATCGGTGACAGAATCTGTTCACTGAGCTTCCAAAGACTGACGTGAGTTTCAAATTCAAATTTTCAAATTCAAATTTTATTTGTCACGTACACAGTCATACACAGTACGATATGTAGTGAAACGCTTGGACAACTGCTCGTGACCTAAAGAAAACAAAAAAAGGAAAAGGCTATGAATAAGATAGGAAATAAATATGAAAAATTAAAAAGGGTAAATTTAACTAAGAAGGAATAGAATATAAATTAAGGTTAAAAATGAAATAACTGTACAACACACTGGGAAAGAATAAGATAAAAAATATAAATTAAATTGAAAATAAAATAACTGTACAACAAAATACACAATATAGAACTATATAAGAATGTATGAACAAAATACACAAGAAGTATAAATAAATATATACATAATAACAGCAGCAGTGATTTAAATGATGAAGTGATAACAATGTCCAGAAAGTCCAGTGTGTGTGTAAGAACTATATGTGTGGGTCAGTACTGTGTGGTGGTGTGATTGTGATTGAGAGACCGTATCGCCTGCGGGAAGAAGCTCCTCCTCAGTCTCTCTGTGCTGTTTCTGAAGCATCAGCACAGCAGTAAACGAGCTGGATCACTTAGGAAAGTAAGGAAGTAAGGAACAAAGGAAAGGTGCTTCCTTTGTTATCTCCTTTAGGAGAGGAAATAAAATCTTTTTTATGAAGTTGCTCCTTGTTTCCATCATTCAGTTTGCATCAGCTCTGCTCACAGTTAAAGCACTGCTGTGTTTCCATCTTTACGATTATCAATAATCTGAGAAACAGAAATCCAGAATAAAAGCAGTGAATCGCAGGAGCCTGAGAAATACGACCTTTAATGTGAAACAGATCAGGAGTCCAACAGGAAACTGAACAATGACCGGCGAGAACACACACACACACACACACTGTGCAAAGTGAAGCAGGGGAACAAACGCGGTCAGAGATCAGCTGTGATGTAAATGTAGGAAAATACAAAAGTGAAATATATTAAAATATGAAATAAAGAGCAAATTAAATTATGAGGTCATTGTTCATGTGTTTCTATTCTGTCTGAAGTCATGGTTCAAACTCACAGAGTGCAGCAGACTCTCAGCACAGTAACATCCACCAGTTCCCCGTGATGACTCTCGTGTTTTCTTCACCTCGCGGCGTGTATAGGAGGAGGAGTCTGCCAGCTGAAGCTTGTTTGCGGACTCGGTGCGTTTTGCACTAAGCCAGTGCTTCTATGGGTCAGGCTTCGTTCCAGTCTGAATTAAAATGAATTAATTACGATATTTTTCCTCTTGTTTTCAAAAAGTGTTTCTTTGACGGACAGCTTGTGAGGAGACACAGCAGCAGGGATATTTGGTCATGACCGTCTCCGTTTAACTCTGCGATGGAGTCAAGCATGAGAGTTATTGTCCTTCTGATTGGTGAGTTTACAGCAGCTGCATTTCACTGTGACAGAGATGAGACGGGCTGTGATGCTCGCAGAGACTAACTGTAGTTTGGTTATTTACTTCCAGTGTGCAGCACTTTGCGTTTAAAGTGTTTTATCATTTTCAATTCAGTGTTATTTATATAGAAATCCTCTTCTACATGAAGACGATGATCTACAGATTAACACGTACACGGGCTGCGTCCGTGAAACAGGTCAAAGTAGAAAAACAGTAGAAACGAGCGGCCTCGTCACTAAGAGGTTTCTATTAAAGCAGCTTCACAGAGCGACTCTCGATGAGCTGCAAGTGTTTAAACTGCAGGTTTATTTTTTATTAACCAACAAAACACCGATTTAAAAGTGCAACGTGCTGTTTCTCACATACAGATTTATGTATTTAGTTCTTCCATTTCTATTCATTTCATGACACATTTAACATCTTTAAGAGGAAAAGTTCTCATTGTCCTCCTGTAGTCTTTACTCTCTCACAGTAAGCTCTGATACTTGGACTGATCATCGGTGCACTTATATCCAGGTCATATTCATACACTCGTGTGGGACTGTGTGCACTTGTTGGTATTTTAAATATCTGTCAGCTGCAGGATTATTGAAGGATATTTGGCTGTTAATGAACAGCAGAGGACCAAGAACAGAACCCTGAGGAACACCACTTTATAATCAGTGAAACTTTATTTTTACAGCAGCTTTCATGCAGTTTGGTGCAGCAAAGAACAAAAAACATAGAAACTAATATTAAAACATGCAATAGTTTTTTGGTCCTGTGCTTACATGACTTATCTCCCGCTGCTCCGGCTTCCTGCCACAGTCCATAAACACACAGCAGTGAGATTAACTGGTGATCGTGCAGATTAAAGCGCAGCAGAGGTCTCAGTAAGAATAGGAAATAGATGAATGTGAGGACGTTACAAACACACATTCATCACATTTAGAAGGAAAAAAAAACTTGATTAATAAGTGAGACAACAGGCCTGAGTTTAACAATATTTCTTAAATGGAAAAAACAAAAGCGGATCACAGACTCGATGTGAGCATCAAAAGTCAGAGATTGATCAAAAATCAATCCAAGATCGTGACTTTAACTCTGAGAAAGATCACAGATGTTGCCTAATTTGGTGCTTGATGCTCTCTGTAGAGTTAAACACTCTGCGTTCAGCTGCAGAAACGTTTGTGCCACCCAGCTATAATTCCCTTAAGACCGTCCATCCCAGTTTACCCAGTTCACGTCTGCACACAGATGATAGGAAATGATTTTCAAACTACTAATAATAAGGCCTAATGGCAGGATATATAATGAGAATAACAAGGAGCTTAAACCGGATGTTGGAGCTCTTTGTTCTTTATTTTTATTATTTTGAAATTTGTTTGAGTTTGTTGTTGGTTTACTTATATTTTTGGGTTATTTAAAAGTTTATTTGTGTTAAAATTTTCTTCATGTTTTTGGTTTGTTGTTTATCTTGTTCGGTCAGTCAGGAAGAACCGCAGGACCATTTTCTATAAATAAAGGGACTGGTTTAGGACCAGCATGCACTGGGGCGGGGATCTTTGTTTAATGCTCGCCAAACTGGATAAATGAACCATAAACTTTCAAGTTTTGGACGTTGGACTTCTTTGCCTGTGTACAAACTTACGGCTGTTTGGTTGGATCACGTCGATGATCAACAGCATCAAACTGCCTGACAGTCCAGGTTTAAAATGTTTTAATAAAATCTTTGAGGACCTGTAACCGCGACACTCTGTCTTTAATTGAGCCGTTTGTAATATTTTATATTCGGAGTTTCAGTTCAGACGTTTCTTTTCAAAAGTTCATAGTTTAAGTGCTGAGGACGGCTGATGATCAGAAGCATTAATTATACACTTTTACTGGACACAGATAATTATATCGAAGATCTTTGGTGTTTAAAATTTGCTGTTCAGGTTCAAAACTGTGTTTTTTGGTTTTGTTCCGTCTTACATGTGAGTAGAATAAAAAAGCAGAGAGTAAATAATCAAATTACTTTTGTTGGTTTATTGGTGTGTTTACACCAATAAACCAAACGCCACATTAGCTGAACTATGGAGATGCAGAAGTAACCTGATGATCTGATGTTGTCACTCATAATATTTTACAGTAAACATGTTGGAACATTTATGTGGACAGAAAAGGTGAAGCAGTGAAGGTCATCAGTCACAGCAAAGATGCAGGAACCAGTTTTCATGAGCTGAAGTTTGAAAGAACCGATTCAAAAACATGCACAGCGTCGTTCGTCATAAAGCTTCAGATGATTCGACTGGAGTCCGAATCAAAGCTAAAATAAAAAGAACCTCTAGTTTAGTTCAGTTTGGACTTTGTTTATTCAAATTCTTAATAAAGCGTCCGGAATAAGAACGATTCAAACAGAAAAATAAAAGTTAACTTATCAAACAAACATTAAAATGTGACTAAAGATATACTGAACTTACTTCTAAAAAAATGTTTTGCTAAGACACTGGCGGGAAAAGCGGCCCCTCCCTGTGAAGACTGGTTAAACTGGCATCTTAAAAAAAAGTGACTTATGGTCTATTAGAGCGGTCCCCAACCCCTGGGTCAGGGACCCGTACCGGGCCGGGAGAGTTGAGGCTCGGGTGTGAAATTTACGGTTTTCATGGCTTTTATCGTTAACTCTGTTTCCCCGGGTCTTTCCCTGTGTTGTAGTCGTGTCTTATTTTGAAAGAAATGATTACCTGTTACCATAGTGACCAGAGAGCATTAAGGGGCAGAGAGGAGGATGTTACTCTCAGTGTTGTTGGCGCATTTCAGGAGGACGCTGCTAATAAAGTTACACAATTACACAGTGAATTTGTGTTTATTATTATATTTACAGAACACCAGTTTCTGTCTCGGTCGGATCATTTTAATTTGTCGTATTTATCCGCGACATCTTAAAGGCCGGTCCGTGAAAATATTGTCGGACATTAAATCCTTCCTCTCACCAGCTGGCTTTCAGCAGCTTGGTGGTTGTGGCGTCTGGTGTGTGAAAGTAGAGTGTGAGTGTTATTTTTCTTTTTTTGTTTATATCTAAAGTTTAAAAATAAAAATGTTGAAAGTATATATATATACACACACACACACACACACACACACACACACACACACACACACACACACACACAGAGAAATCTAAGTAAAATAATACTAACTAGACTGTAAAGAGAACCAAACTCTGGGCCTAACAGGAAACTACCAACATTTCTTTGGCCTGCTGGTCACTGACAGCTGATTGTGTTATCACCAAGCAACAGCCAGACTAATACTCAGTGTTATTACAGGACACAGCTTCCTCTGTTTGCCATTGAAATTGAGGAAGGTTATAAATGTTCTAACTCTGAGTCCTGAACAGGATGTAGCAGACATGAATATTACATTAGAAGCCATTAAGCATCGATCCAGAGCTGCATCCAGTTCAGAGTCTCCTCCTGGCTCTGACTCAGTAAACATGAAACACTGTAAGAAAGACGACGGTACAAATAACGTGTCTTTCTTCAACAGAAGCACCTCATAGTCTTTCCACCATGTTTGCTTGTGTTTGTATTTCCAGCAGATAAAACCTTTAATATCTTGTATCAGCAGGAACATGTAAATATGCACGATGTGCCTACAAGCTCCAGTATCTCATCCACACTGTGTAACTTTAATGCACAGCTCACAGTTATCACAGTTTTTTAGTGTGAAAACTTCCTCGAGCTGGTTGTGCTGACAGATTTGACCTGTATAGTTTTATTTGATATTGGCTGCTTTTGCATGTGCATGACATCTTTGTGGGTTTGAATGGGTGGGTGACTGAACGTGTAAAGAGCTTTGGGGTCCTTAGGGACTAAGTTTACCATTTATTACCTAAACCATGAACAATCCTAAACATGAGCCTGGAAAAACTGATAGTTGAAAACGTGAAATAAGCTCCAGGAAACAGGAAGCAGACAGATGACCTGACACCAAACGAAGGAAGACGGAGCACTTAAATAGACAGAGTGGCAGTAAGGGAGATGGAAACACAGCTGACTAAGGCTACGTCCACACGTACACGGGTATTTTTGAAAACTGAGATTTTCTGTTTTTGTGGGTTTTTTGTTTTTGGTTTTTTTTTTTTATCCCGTCCAGACGTAAAGCCTGGGTGGGAAATGGTAGAAGCAGAAAGCAGTCCTGTGTGGAGGGACAGGACCTGCTTGTCTGTGACATAACTGACCACTTACCAGTTTTTACTTTGTGTGACTGTGATTTAAAAAAAATAGATACCAAGATTACGATAGCAAAGCGAACAATAAATGAAGAAGCAATTCATGCCTTCAATTTCGATTTAGCACAACAAGATTGGAGTTCGGTGTATGAAGAGTCAGATGTGGACAAGGCTTATGATAATTTTCTAGATATTTTTACTATGTGGTACAATAAACATTGTCCTGTAAACGAACACAAGACAAAGAAAAAAAAAGATAAAAAGTCCTTGGCTCACAAAAGGAATTATTAATGCTTGCAAAAAGAAAAACAATCTGTATAAACAGTTTATCAAAGTAAAAACAAAAGAAGTGGAACAAAGATATAAAGCATATAGAAATAAATTGACTGATATTATAAGAACGAGCAAACAACTTTATTATAGAAGAAGATTATATGAAAATAAAAACAATATAAAAGGAACTTGGGATGTGTTAAACAACTTAATTAAACAAGGATCTTCTGGAACATCATATCCTGAATGTTTCATTGATACAAATGGTGAAAATAATAACATGAGTAACGTTGTAGATGAGTTCAATAAATTCTTCATAAATGTTGGCCCTGAACTAGCAGCAGACATCCCGTGTCATAAAAATGAAAATATCAGTAATATAAAATCAAATCCCTTTTCACTGTTCCTCTCAGCTACAAATGAGCAAGAAGTAATAAATATCACATTAAAATGTAAAAGTAAGTCTTCAATGGATTATCATGACATAAATATGTCTGTAGTTAAACAGGTTATTCTGAATATTGCTAGTCCCTTAACATATATCTGTAATTTATCATTTCAGTCCGGTTGTTTTCCAAAAAAAATGAAAATTGCGAAAGTAATACCACTATATAAAAGTAATGACAAACACAGTTTTACCAATTATAGGCCTATTTCTCTACTGCCTCAATTCTCAAAAGTTCTAGAAAAACTTTTTAATTCAAGATTAGAAAAATTCCTTGAAAAACATCAAATAATAAATGTTGGTCAGTATGGTTTCAGAACGCAAAGAACCACTTCAATGGCGATAATTGAGGCAGTAGAAGAAATTACTGATGCACTGGATAAAAATAAATATGCAGTTGGTATTTTTGTTGATCTCAAAAAGGCCTTCGACACAATCAATCACTCAATTTTACTGGATAAATTGGAAAGATATGGTATTCGAGGGAAAGCTGGTAACTGGTTAAAAAGTTACCTAACGGGTCGGGAACAATATGTTAGCATAGGGCATTACCACTCAGAGAAACTTGGTATTACATGTGGTGTTCCCCAAGGGTCAGTGTTGGGACCAAAACTTTTCAATGTATACATAAATGATATTTTTGATGTTTCTCAAGTACTTAAACTCATACTGTTCGCAGATGACACCAACATATTTTTCAGTAGCGATGATTATACTGATCTTGTAATGACCGTAAACAGGGAGCTACAATTAATAAAAAAAAATGGATGGATATAAATAAATTATCATTAAATATAAATAAAACTAAAGCAATGTTTTTTGGTAATTTAAAATATAATATAGAATTACCAATTATCATTGAAGGTGTACCAATTGATAATGTGAGTGAAAACAAATTTTTGGGAGTTATAATTGATAACAAAATTTCATGGAAACCCCACGTCAGACACATAAAAACCAAAATTTCCAGAAGCCTCGCAGTTTTGAACAAAGTGAAACAATTCCTTGATAAAGATGCACTTCGTACTCTGTACTGTACCCTGGTTCTTCCATATCTTACATATTGTGTGGAAGTGTGGGGAAACACATATAAAAATACAACTAATCCATTAGTCACAGTACAGAAACGAGCACTGCGTATTATTCACAAGGCTGGTTATCTAGATCATACTCACAAACTCTTTCTTCAGGCAAAGTTACTTAAATTCCAGGATCTGGTTAATTACAATACATCCATAATTTTGTATAAAGCTTTTACTAAACTTTTACCGGCAAATTTACAAACTAGATTTGAAATTCGAGAAAAGGTTTATAATGTGAGAGGCTTTGGAGAATTCAAATTACCCAGAACTCGAACAACCCGTAAAGGCTTTTGTGTGTCTGTATGTGGTGTGAAAATCTGGAACAGTCTGAGTTTACAATTGAAACAATGCAAAAATATTCATAGATTTAAATTCCTCTACAAACAGTTGGTCTGGTCACAGTATACTCAATGATGCTTTAGTGTGCTCTGTAATGTCTGTCCTCTTACCATTGCTGGTATGGATTCCAAAAAAAAAGAAAAAGTGTGCGTATGTATGTACGTGTGTGTAGATATATATGTATGTATGTGTGTTTGTCACTATGTAATTATTACTGCCTGTTACCTGTGGTAACACAATTTATAATTATTATATATTCTGTATTTAGTTATGATGGTTCTAATTGTTGTTTGTGAGCTGCCGTTGACATGCTTGCATGTGCCCGGGGCTGTTGATGGTTTGATGGTTTGTTTGGTTGTAACGATGGGCGTAGCTGTGGGAAGCTTATTGTTTTTTTGTTGATGAGTGAGTATAGGGGTGGGATTTAATAAGTTTTCTTCGTCCCACTCCTTTTCAGGTAATTTTTTGTTTTGTGCACTTTACGTTCAATATATGTATTTGTTGTGCCTGAAATGAATGAATGAATGAATAAATGAATATGTAAACTTTTAAACACTGCCGAGAGTAAAATTAACCCTCTGTGGTCCAGGGTATATTTGGCCGTTTTTTGACTACTTTTACCTCTATATTTCACCTTTTAAAATAGTTATTTATTAAAAAAGTTATTTTTTTCATTTTGGTATACTATATTAGCACAGAAGATCTAAATTCAGACAAAAAAATTCAAAATCAGAGTAGAAAAAAGTTATTTTTTACTGTAAAACCCACAAACATGTTTAACGAATCATTTTCACAACTTGAAATGCAAATAGAAATTGTACATTTCTAAAAAATTATGCACAAGTTTTGCAAACAACTAAGTTATATGGTACTATTTACCTAAAAATGCAGCCAAGGCCTCAGGCGTTTTTATATAACCATTTAAATCTATTTACAGAACAATCAGCTGTGCTGCATCAAATAAGAAGGCACACAAATTATTTGTGCCGGTCCAAAAAAATAGTTTGTGTTCAGTATAAGACGGAGGAGAACAGCACAGGCCTAAACCTGCAGGTCTGACAGCAGGAGGTGCATCCGTCCAGTTTTCCATGTGGGAACAGCGTTTACACTGGAATCTGCCTGTGACGGCTTTGTTTGGAGAAAGTGTGAAATTGAGCAGTCTAACTGACACACAATACAAGACAAGAACTACACAACACACTAACTACAGCCTCCAAACACGCTGAACGTCACTAATGTCTCACATATGAAAACTCGCTCTCTCTCTTTCTTTTGCTCGCCTGCTTTCCATCGCGGGTGTCACTCCTAAAAACTTCCCCTTCTCCCCAAACAACCAAGTGTCACATGTTGCCTTATCAATTTGTTGATTGGCTGACATGGTAAACTCTAACACCAATAGGGAAGTGGTGCTTTTTCTTTTTCTTTTTTCGCTCGTAAGCGGAGAGTGTTTGCTAGCGCTGTCTGTAGAAAACGCCGTTCTTCCCGTTCTTCCCGCTGTAAACGCCGCTGTTTTGTTCAGAATAAAAACATTGCGTGTATTTTTTAATCATAACTCTGGTTTTACGTGGCCCATCGACACAATTCAAAAACTGGTATGTAGTGTGAAGTCCGCACTTTCGACCCAAGTTGAAATGGAGACTCTGACTCGCTGCAGCTGTGTCATCTTAAATTGGTCATGTGATTTTTATGCGCCAGCGCGTCCGGAGACCCCAGAGGGTTAACAGTAACAGTATTTTGTGTAAGTCTGCCATCGTAGAAATTAATTTCACCAAAACAATAACGTGGCGCACAGTGTGACGTCAAAATAGGCGCACACCTTTGACGCTGCGTTTTCTCCGTTTTTTGAAAATCTCCACCCTTGCAAGCGTTTTTGAAAATCTCTGTTTTCAGTGACTGAAAACGCAGTTTACGTGTGGACGAAAGGTGCAAACACATAGAAAAATCTGCGTTTTCAAAAATACCCGTGTACGTGTGGACGTAGCCAAAGGCTGGATATCGTCTAGAATCAATTCGATTCCATTTGAATCGAGGAAATTCTGCCTCAGACAGTCAGAAATATTATAATTCTGATCATTTATGAGTACATGTCCATATTTTTATATGTTTAATATACAGTGGTCCCTCGTTTATCGAGGGAGTTGCGTTCTAAAAATAACCCACAATGGGTGAAATCCGCAAAGTAGCAAACTTTATTTTTTATTTTTAAATTATTATAGATGGTTTAAGGCTCTAAAACCACTCACTACACACTTTGTGCACTTTTCTCAGACAGACATGAACATTTTCACTTTCCTTCTCTTGTTTAAACACTCAAAGTTCAAACCTTGGTAGGAAAATAAGTTCAGTGTTGTAGAATGAAGCCAAAGGAACCTGCAGGTGCCGACGTTTCATCGACATTGTGTTTGTTGGGGAGAAAACTTACAAACATACAGTACAGGAGACGCAGCACGAGATAGATTGACGATGGTCTACAGCCAATCAACATGCAGAACACAATGACTGTAAAAACAAAAAAGCATGCAGAATTGCACCAAACAAAATCTGCGAAACAGCGAGGCCGCAAAATGTGAACCACGTAACAGCGAGGAAGCGCTGTATTTATCTATAAAAAGAAGAATGATACTTCATCAGAGGTGTGACATCACAGCAGAGGCCTTTGTGTCAAAGTAACTCAGGATAAATCAGAAAAACATGAAGGAGATTTTCCTGTTCTGGCCTTTTATAGCAGATAACCTTAAAAACTGAAGACCATGAACATCTGAAGTTTACCTGATGGTAAATGGACTGGTTCTTATACAGCGCTTTCTACTCTCCTCAAAGCGCTCTATGCAACATGCCTCATTCACCCATTCACACCCACTCATGCAACCACTTCTAAACACAAGTGCAAACTAAACTACATTCACACACAGTAACTCCGATGAAGGCATTGGAGGACAACTTGGGGTTCATATCTTGGTTCAGGCTTAGTTCCAATCTGAATTAAAATTAATCAATTATGATAATTAGCAGAAATTAAGCTTTCTTGTTGGAAGTCATTTAAATACAATGAAGTTTTTATAAAACAGTGGCCGACAGTGCTGTACACATGTCACGATCCTGGGTCTTATGACCCAGCGTTTTGGAGTTTTAGTTTATGATTAAGCCCTTTAGGTTTTCTAAGTTCATTTTTTATCATGCCTAGGTTGTTATAGTTCTTTGTTGTTAGATTCCCCTTGTGTCCTCCAACCCCTGTTAAGTCTCCCTTGCCCTTCATGTGTTTCATGTCTGCGTCTTATGTTTCCTGTTTTATTTTGAAGAGGTCTTGTGTTTCTATGTTCACTGTATTTAGTTTTTCTCTTTCCCTGCGAGTTCATTATGTTCATGTGGGTTGTGCTGTTTTGATCTTTATAGTTGTTATTTCCCTAGGTTTCAGTTATGTTATCATAGGCTTAGTTCTTGTAATGTGGCTTCCCTGTGTTACATGTTGTGTCTACTGTGCCTTTCTGTACCATGTTTCAGGTCCCTATGTTCTGTCTCCCCAGTTGCTGTGAAGTTTACATGTTTAGAGTTCGGTCAGCGTGTTTCCTGTTTTACTTTGAAGGTCCGTGTCTCATGTCAGTGTTTCTAGTTTTGCTTCCCTTGTCTCGTCCAGCCTGATTACTCCCAGCTGTGCTCTCCTTCTCATTCCCTCGTTATCCCTCAGTGTATTTAAGCCCTGTGTGTCGTAGTCTCCCTTGTGGCTGTGTTTCCCTGCGTGTCAGTTTATCCATGTCCCAGTTTGGTTTAGTTTTCCATGCCATTCTGCAATAAAGCAGCTTTTTGAGTTTAATTTTGTTGTCGTGAGTTTTGCGTTTGGGTCCTTCTCCTGCCTGCACACAGACGAAACATGACAACACAACAGTAGACTGGTGCATAATAAGCAGCAAATAATGCAGAAAAAGATTCTTAGATGGAAAACTGTTCTTGAAATACACTGAGAGAGAGCTGTGCATGAAGTGTGATGGGGTTTGGTTTTTTTTCGTGGTGGAAGCAAAACCGCAAAAGTACGGAGCCCCGCAAGGGACATGGGAGAAAAAAAATTAAGACAAACTTTTGTGAGATTCCTCCCATACCAGTAATTTATGTTCTAGAATCGATTCTCATATTAAAATATCGATATTTTATTAATTTTGGATAATTTTTTAGTTTATTATTTACAGGAACAAAGTGGAAAGAAACGATACCATTTGGATTGTCTACATTCGAACGAACTACTTCCTCTTCTGCCTTTATAGTCATGTGCGAAATACGGCTGTATAACTGTGTGGCAGCCCCGGCGTGCGCACTCTCAACAATGGCTGAGCGTAAATGGAGTTATGTGCAAACATACATGTGGCACGACAGTGAGGTGTTGTGGCAACACCACTGACCTCGTCAGACACCTCAGAGTAAATCATATCACAGAATATGACGAGCTTATGTTGAGGTGAACTGAAGAGGAGGAGAAGGACAGGTGCTGCCAGGGCGAGACAGACGTCTGTCACAGAGTCCTTTTGTGCTGCAGGCAGGCAACATGTTCAAATAGGCACAACTTCTTATTTATTTATTTTTTATTTCTATATAATAATTGTGCATCATTGAGTGATAAGAATAAGTAACCTGATGTCCTGTAATCATTATGAAGCCATAATTTGAGATACAATAAAAGATACAGTAAAAAATGTTTTTGTACAAAGTATCGGATCGTTGATATCACCCCGAATTTTACTTGGTATCAGATCGGAAAGGAAATCAGTGATATCGCACATCACTAGCAAATATGCAACATCTTTATAAACCGAGCAGATATTTGAAGTTTACACAGCTACATTCTCACCTGAAAATATGTTAAGAGTTTATTTTGTCACCAAGAAAGATTAATAAGAGTCATTTTAAAACTTAGTAGCGGCCGCCATTTTTAAAAACTGGAATTGGCTGAGACGCGCTATGAATTCTGGGATATGGTGGGCCATGAAGGACACACCTGACCCATCCTTCAAATTCAGAGAAAAGGAGGACGCATTTGTCGGCTGCATTCGGAGGAGTCTACGAATTTGGACAGCCTTTGTCGCGTCGCTGTGACGTAATCAGTCTACAAATGCGTCCTCAGGAGGATGCAGCCCATGAATTTGGACACGCTCTCAGGCTACGTCCACACGTACACGGGTGTTTTTGCGTTTCCACTTTTCGTCCACATGTAAACGGCGTTTTCGGTCACAGGAAACTGAGACTTTAAAAACCTGCCAGGGTGGAGATTTTTGAAAACTCAGTTTTTGCGTTTACATGTGGACGAGGAAAACGGAGAAAACACAGCGTCAAAGGTGTGCGCCTATTTTGACGTCACACTGTGCGCCACGTTATTGTTTCGGTGAAATTAATTTCTACAATAGCGGACTTACACAAAATACTGTTACTGTTAATTTTACTCTCTGCAGTGTTTACATGCTTACATATACCCACAGTTACTGTCCCTCCACACATACGACTCAGTTCTGCTTCTCTGCGCCATCTTTGTTTACTATTTCCCACCCAGGCTTCTAGAACTCTGATTGGCCAACATTTCTACACGGTTAGGAATCTAGCGCCACCTGTTGCTTTGGTATGTTCCTAGCAGCGTTTTCCTTCATTTCTGTGTTTACGTGTGGACAGGATTTATTTATTTATTTTTTTAATCGGAAACAGAAAATCTCTGTTTTCAAATCTACCCGTGTACGTCTGGACGTAGCCTTCGAGAGGCCGAGTTTCTCAGAAACAAACAAGTTGATCAGTCTGCACGTCTGCAGAGGAAGCATGACCCCGTCCAGCGTTTACAGACGTGTTGCTGCCATCAGATTAAAAATGAGCTCTCTCAGTTTAAACATGTCAAATGTTTTCTATCTTCTATTGTGAATAAAATATGGCTTCATGACATTTGAACATTATTCGACACCAACGACCTTTTTGCAGCTGTAAATGTTTAGTTTGTCACAACCAGATCAAAAAGTAAGAAGTTGTTGTGATTGGTGTAAAATGTGTGAGGCTGAGTTCCTCCTGATGCAGCTCACATGTATCAGCTTCACCCTCCTCGTGCTTCATGTTGCCTGGATTTAATCCTCACTTACTTTCTGTGGCTCTTTGTAAGATCTCTGATCACTTTCATTAAAGTTCTCACTGACTGTTGGATCTCTTCATATTTTACAGTGATGAGATTTTCTGCTTCTGAGGAAGTGAAGAAGAACCTGACGGGCACTGTGGGAGGAAATATCACTCTACCTGACTCTGTGCTGGAGAAAGGATATCTGTCATATGGAAGAAAGATTATTGCTGATGTGATTAAGGGGGAATTTGACATATCAGAGGACATTTACATGAACAGACTTCAGTGGGACAGAAACTCTGGACTCTTTACACTCACAGAGCTGCAGAGGGACGACTCAGGGATTTATACTGTCGACTCTAAAACAGGAAAAGGTTTCACATCATCATATAAGCTCACAGTGTACGGTAAGTCTCACATTTACTCTGGTATGTTTTTGTGCAACATCCCAGCTCCATATGTGACCTCAGTCTGTATGTTCCTCATTAGTTTGGTCATATCATCACTTCAGAATAAAAACAGCTTTTTGTTCTTATAATCCCACAAATGTCTGGTGTGAAAGGAATAATCAGCTTTGACTTCAGTGTTTTCACCAACATTACTGATCTGTACAAAGTGAATGAAAGAACAGGACAAAGCAGAAACTTTAAACACTGTTCTTAGAAAATCCTGCAGAACAACTGAAATTAACACGTTTTTATTTAACAGCTTTTTTAAACCAAAACACAAAACTTCCTGTTTACTTGAACATGTTTCCCATTTCATGGTCACGTTAATCCACAGAGAAGTAACACAAAGCCTCATTGGCCATGTTCCCACTAGTGCCTAACTATCGCCCAATCACAGCTCAGCACAGCACCCTGTGAGTTTCTAAGGTATTGAACTTCTTTATGAAGCATTAACAGTTACTTCTTACAGTGAAACATGTATATGTGAACAGCCCAGCTGCCACCTGTCAGTCTTGTGTGGCCTACAGTGTTACACTGCCTAACAAGCAGAACAGACACTTTTATTTTGACGGGTTTGTTATTGATGGCGACTTCCTGTGGCTGCTGCTGTGAGAGGAACACATTACAAAACACGAGCTGTGGTTTCCACTCATGAAGCAACACATTGTGCTGTAATGTTTGTGTCTGACTACAAAGCTGCTGTCTGTGTCGTAGGAAACCAACGACAGTCATGTAGTTATGGGAACGCACCCACACACAGAATCATGTCTTTGTGTTGTTTTCTTCCTTTCATGAGGATTTGAATCAGAGCGTTTGTTTCTTCTGTGTCCTCTTCAGCACCTTCTGCTGATAGTGATGCTAGTTTGACAGGAAACGGTGGTTTGGCAGTCTGCTGTCTCTCGTGTGTAGGGATGGGTATCGTTTAGGTTTTATCCGATACCGGTGCTAAACCGGTACTTTTGAAACGGTGCCGGTGCTTAAAGAATGGAGAACACAAAATTGGTCCAAAAACCTCCCATGTTCAGCTGTTTTTTGTAAAAAGATAACAATGTTAGCCTTTTCTGCAGCTATGGGGCATATATGGCATCACTCTTGGCTGGAAGCAGTGCTTAAACAATGGAAAAAACACAAACTTTGTCCTAAACCTCTCATGTTTAACTGTTTTCCACTTTTTCTTTGGTCATTTTAGCCTTTTTGTCCAGGGTGAAGGGAGCATCTGCCATCAAACAAGAAGACAGCCGCATGTAGCTATGATGATGTTTGCTAGTTCACCTTACATGCATTAATGTAATAACGTGGTTAGCCTACTCAACGTAAATTACACACGAACAACATTAAGCTACTCACGCAGAGAAGAACGGCTGCTGCTGCATCATCATCCTCATCATTTCTGCTACACTGGCAGGGCTAGGGGCCAGGACTCTCCTCTTCGGGTTTTTGGGGGATGTTGCTAACTCTGGGTCCGATAATAGGCACCACACCCGCAGTAGATGTGCTCGGTGTGAGGTCTCGCAGCAAGCTATCAAATACGGCGCATTTCTCGGCTTTAAAAAAAAAAAACGCTATGCGTCGCCAGGTGTTTCATCAGATTCGAGGTGTTACCTCCTTTGCACAGTATCACAGTATCAGCTTAAAGCACTTGTTGCTGCTGAGTTTGCATATTTTGCTGTGAAGTACAGCCAGACTTTTGACCACTTCGCCTTGGGCATTTTCAATCTGTAGCTCTGCTCTAACAGAACTTACGTACCTGGCCCCGCCTACTATCCTTGTAAAGGTAAAATGGTTGGGTAGAATCCAAAGTGTGTGACATCTCAGGAAAATAAAGCACCGAAATGTGTGCTGGTTTTCGGTCTGGTTACTACTGTTTATGTCAGAACCAGTGCAATAATGGCACCAGATACTGGTACCCATCCCTACTCGTGTGGTTTGTTTTCAGACAGTTCTGCAGTAAATCTCCTCTCATCATCATCACGCTACCTGTGGTTGATTTAACCAGTAACACCAATAACCTTTGACAGGAAGAAAATCTGGTTCCTTGTAGAGGAAGAAGAAAGGCTTCCACAGAAGTTGAGGTTTTGAGTCCACAGAGCTTCACAGCAAAGATGTGACCGAGACGTTTAGACAAACGATTGAACAGAACAGTCAGAAGCTGCTGGTTGAAGGGAAACGAGCACAAAAAGAGTTTGTGTTGTTTGTGACATCAGAGCAGCTCACCTGAAATTCAAAGCCCTGCTCCAGGATCGCTGCTTACCCAACAAACAGACCCTTAGAGTTCATATGGGGAGGTGTGGGCAGACCCACATGGTCTACAACAGACAGTGTTGGACTTTACTGCCAACAGCTGGTATGTAGCACGCACCAGAATAATCCTCAAGAGAGGCCGTTTTAGCTCCTCCCTTTTTTGCAGGAGGTCATCACAGAGCTGATTTTGGCAGATTTTTACTCCAAACACCAAAGCGTCTGAGTTTTTATCACGTCTGCCACTGCAGGAACCCTCAAACATGCACACACTGTTGCTTTGTTCACTGTTTGTGCTGTTTGCTGCACAGCTCTCACCGCTGTCTCCTCCCACACTCTTGTGGTTGTTGCACAAACACGTTATCGCACTATGCCCCTGCCCTCAAAGACATCACATAAAATGCTATAGAACAAGCAGTGTGTGTTAGTAGATGTCCTGACATCTTTCACTGTTCAGTATATCAGTCATATATACAGTTTAAGATTGGAATAAGTTGCTGTCTCTAATCTGCATTTTTATGACAGTGACATTAAAAAATGTTCTCTTATTTCATCTTCCCCACAATATTCACATTTCTCTTTATCGGGTTCCCTTTATTATAAAGAGTTTGCCAGCAAACATCCCTGTGAACGCCCACAGTGGGCAGGTGTGTGAACAGGACAAAACACATGTGTTTTCTAAGGCTTTACTATTTCTTGGGTGGTGTTGAGACTGTGACGTCTTCTTGCCGAACCTCCAAACTTTGTTAGTCTGTTACCAGGGCTTTGTTAGCTAGCCTTGTTTTTAGCCTGTCTGCTAGCTGTCTGCTGCCCTGAAGCTACAGCTGTCTCTGGGCTTTACCTACTGACGTACTTTTACAAGATGATACCCGACAACTGAAGCAGGACCTTAGGATGAAGGACGAGCTTATCCTGGAGTTTTCATCTATGGCCACCACACAAGCTAACCACCTGGCTTCTCTACGCGTCTCAGTAGAGAAACCTGCTCCCCGTTCACTCTGTGCTCAGCCCCAGCTGCTCACAAACCACTTTCCACTGGAACCAGTTCAGCCACATCTACAGGAGGGCCTGTCGTCTCAGTCAATCTCTATGTCTGATGAGATGTGATCGCTCCTCATGGGCGAGGTCAAAGTCCAGAGTCTGCAACCTGCAACCCAGATGTGTGGGTGGTGGTAAAGGACAATAAGGGTGGTGCTCCATCTACATCCTCACTAAACCAGGCGCCACTCAGCACTGAGGAGGGGAATGGCTGACAGGGATGCCTCACTAACCTCACTCGTCAGCTGTGTCCTCTCCTGGGCTCCCTTGCCATTTCTCTTCCCAGTTATCTGGCTATAGTGCAAACACCTGCATGACACCAAGCTGAGCATCCAGGCTTTTCTGTCTCGAGCACTGCTGCAGCTCCTCCTGTTGCCTCGACGGCTGCATCTCCAACCTCAAATGCTGTACTGCCCCTGAGGTCCACATCATCTGCCATCTCCTCAAAGCCATGCCTGTCCACAGTGTGGTTGTGGGCACCTCTACGGTCCAACATGGTGGCCGTGCCTTTTGCTATTATGGCGCCTGTGTGGAGGATATTACTCCGACCGATCTGCAGCTGTTGAAAATTCACCACAAAGCCTCAGCACTAGTTGGCTCTAATGACTTAAAAACAGTCAGTTGGAGACCCTCGAACAAGGTTTTGTGCACCTTGTGAGGAGTCTGCTGGTCCTCTGCCTGTTTGGTTTTTTTCAGCCAGCTGCATCAGCTGCACATTTGGCTGAAGGGCTGCTGCAGGAATAAAGACAGTCCTCCAGCGCCCTGAACTTTGAAACAAGATCCCCTTCACCCAAACCTCTGGGGTTCAATCTGCCCACAATCATTGAACTAACCTTTCACTCGTGTAGGACTGAGCCCAGACCTATGGAACGCCAGGACTGCCATAATGAATTAATTAAATACACCATTAAATAATTAATTAAATGTGGCAATAATTAATTAAAATTGGAATTAATTAATTAAATAAATAGTTATGACACATGTAATTAATTAATTATTGACACATTTAATTAATTATTTATGTATTTCACATTTTAATTAATTATTGACACATTTAATTAATTAATTATTGACACATTTAATTAATTATTTATGTATTTCACATTTTAATTAATTATTGACACATTTCATTAATTATTGACACATTTAATTAATTATTTAATGATATATTTATTTATTTCATTTTGGCAGTCCTGACGCCTGGCTCTCATCATGAAATAATTTTATCTGTCAGCCTCACCCATCAAACTCAGGGGGCGGGGTTAACGCTGATCGAGTCAAAACTATTGCTTTGGCCTGGTGGCCATTGTTTCTAGCACACAACAACCGGCATGTGGAGCTAACAGAACTGAGCTTTGAAAAACCCTGTTTGTGTGTTACCAAATACCGTTTTAATATTTTTTTAGCCGAGAATGTAGTGGTTTAATCTTCATGTGTCTGGTCGGTTTGTCAAGATACAGCCTCTTTGCAAAAGTGTTTCGATGATTTCGGAGATGTCTGCCCAGTCTCACGGCAAAGCGTGGGATAGACCCGCTCGCCTCGCAAGCAATCCCACCGACAAAGCGCAGGCCCCGGTACACAGCTGTAGTAACCCCCGCTGACTTCTTTTACTGAGGTTATATTTATCGATGTTTTATTTCCTGATGTTCTTATGTGTCCTACATGTTTCAGTCGCCAATTCTGAATTATAACTAACATTAAAAACATGTTTAAGGAGGAGAGAGAGCAAATAAATCTGTTTAACATCTGATCTTTGGGTTTTTGTTCAGTAATCAGCGTGACCTGTGTATAAACACATAAAAGAGATAACGTTGGTGTTTCCGTCATGTAGTAACTGCTGGCTTTAACTGTACAAAGGTTGTTCGACACTATGAAACACATACAGACTTCATGATGTTCGGCTAATATTTTTATTGTGAATATTAATCATGCTGACCTCGCTCTGTACACCACGCAGCGAGGTCAGCATATCCACGATATCCTCAGCTCCATGAGTTAACACAAAGTTTCCCAGCTGACTATCTAACTGCCAACTATTCCAGAGACGTGAAAATATACAGCATAAAGAAAAGTGTAAGAGACTCAGCAGCAGATTAGAATAACAGTTATACATTTAATAAATCACCAAATGAATCCAAGAAACGAGCAAACCTGTTCCGACAATTTGAATTTGTATTCCCTCAGCTGCAGACTCGCTGCTGTTTAAATGTTTGAAAAGGAAGATTAGATATAAAAAACGTCAAACATAGACTCAGTCTGCCTTCACATTTGATATGAGGCCAGCACGTATAGTGGCCTCAGCAGGCTATTACTGAAATACACATGCTATATCATAAACTATGATATAAACAGGGAGGTCCTATTAACATGTTTAGTTTTAAAGGACACCTTCCTGCCTTTAGTCTCATTCATGAGCAGTATTAGTTTTCTTCTAACATCCAGAAGTCTGCACAATGTGTTTCATAGTTTGTAACAAGCCTTTGACAGGTAAACATAACATGACCGAAAAAGCAAAAAAAAAAGCAAAAAAAAAGAGAGAGAGTGTTGACATAAGAAGAGAAAATGCTCTCAATTATGGAGACAGGCAAATGGTTCATTTATGTTTGATGTGTGTTTATTCCTCCCTAAATATCGTCGGTGAAGTTCGCCATGCATGTCAGATTTTCCTGCGCATTTTTATACCTCTGCCAACAGAGAGAGAAAAAATCACATTCTAACAGACAGCTGGTGCTTAGAATACAGTTGAATAACTATTAAAAAACAGATGATATTTAGATGATAGTTCAGTCTAACACATGTGAACCATTAAACGTCTGTGAAACTATGCAGTTATGAAACGTAACTTTAACCTCAGCCAAACCGATTTGCTCAGTTGTAAATAAAACAGCGAAGTAAACGTGACCCGACAGACAGAACCTGAGTGAATGAAGTCCAGCGTTTAACCACTGAGAGCTAAAACTCAGCTGAGGTTTGAAAGCTGTGTGCCGGTGATTGGACATCAGCCGCTGATGAAGCTGTTCGCCTATAAAGTGCTCTGTAAGGAAACGAGCTCCAGCAGCTCTGCGCTCGGGGAAAACACTATATTTACTTATCTTGTGCAGAAAAATGCGCTGACATTGCGTTATATCGAGCACCGGCTGCCCAGTTAAACTGTGACTATCACCAGGTAACTAGGCGTGTTTCTTGAATTAGCAGCAGGTGTTAAACAGCTGACAGATGCATGCAGGTAAACTGAGGGTCTGCTGAGCTGATCGCTGGTTTCGTGAGAAAAGTGTCAGCTCGTTCTTTATGTTACAGAAGCACAGAGACACAAGACCAGGCGGAAAGAGACGATCGTTCGGTGAAAATGAGAATCTGCGAATGCAACATGTGGAACACGGAGAGTGGAATATGTAAACAAACCGGTTAACGTAACCCCCTCGGTGCACTCTGCATGCTAACTGTTAGCAGAGCTAGTGAAATCTCTGAAAACATCTGAGCACTTTTGCAAACATGTTCTATGTTGACAACCTGACCAGACATACGTCGCGACATTCGCGGCTAAAACACTGTTAAAAGTGTAGCTGGTGACAGAAAAACGGGGTATTTTAAAACTACACCACCACCATTGCTGCTTGTGATTTGATCTGCATTCTGGGATAACTGGCTGCCCCAAGTCTACACAAGCAATCGATTTTCTAGGATCGACCTGTTTTGACTTACTTTGCACGGCAACCAATCAAATGTTAGAGAAGCTGCATGGGCAGCGTTAACCCCGCCCCCTGAGTTTGATGGGTGAGGCTGACAGATAAAATTATTTCATGACGAGAGCCAGGCGTCAGGACTGCCAAAATGAAATAAATAAATATATCATTAAATAATTAATTAAATGTGTCAATAATTAATTAAAATGTGAAATACATAAATAATTAATTAAATGTGTCAATAATTAATTAATTACATGTGTCAATAATTAATTAAAATGTGAAATACATAAATAATTAATTAAATGTGTTAATAATTAATTAATTACATGTGTCATAACTATTTATTTAATTAATTAATTCCAATTTTAATTAATTATTGCCACATTTAATTAATTATTTAATGGTGTATTTAATTAATTCATTATGGCAGTCCTGGCGTTCCATACAGACCAGCGTGTCGCCTAAAATCATGTTATTACTGATATTTTGTCACCATCACTACTAAACCGTGTCACGCCTGCTAACCTGCATAACCACTGATACCAAGACTTCACCTGTTTTCTCAGTCGGCCACCTCTTTATCAGTTCCTGCGATTATAAGGAACAGAGAGAAAAACTCCAGTGTTTTCCATAGTTGTGCACCCAGACTCAGTACTAACCTGCACTGTGATGGAGTCTTTATGGTGGAGGAGCACCAGTGGTCTAAACCAGCGGTCCCCAACCTTTTTTGCACCACGGACCGGTTTATACCCGACAATATTTTCACGGACCGGCCTTTGAGCTGTCGCAGATAAATACAACAAATAAAACCAGTACCGGTACCGAAAAAAAGAAGATTTATTCATAACACACGTGAAAAGACCCAGGAAAACCGAGTAAACGATAACAAAATAACGCTGAAAACCGATAAAAACCCTGAAAACCATACATTTCACATCTGAGCCTCAACTCTCGCGGCCCGGTACCAAACGACTTACGGACCGGTACGAGGCCCGGGGGTTGGGGACCGCTGAACTAAACTGTGTCCCATTTAATCCTGGTTCTTTTAACTCCTTCTATCTCCTTTTATCTCCTCTGACCTGTAAATATTTATTTTGATCAAATCATTTAATCTACATATGGATGATTTCTCTAACTGCCCTGATACAGAATTTATTAACATTAGAGAAATCATTTTATTTTATGCAACATGTTACCGGCCCCAAACACCAGATCTGGATTTTACTCTCGGTTTATCTCTAAATTCCCTCCACACGTCTGACCTGCGATCACACATTCATGCTCTTTGACACAGTTCTGGATCCACTGTTGTCTAAATCTCACATCTTTAATGAGCACTCGGGTTTTCTGCTCTTTTCTTTCCTTACTGCAAAGTCAGATTAGTCCCAATCATCAATCCTTCCCCCTGGATCAGTGATCACATCAAAGTGCAGAAAAGCTGAATGTAGATGGAAGAAGCCTGATCTCCGTGTTCATTCTCCATATAAAGGAGTTATTGATCACATCTAACCAGCTCATCAAAGACGTGAAAACATCTCATGTTTGATTAAAGAAAACAAGCTCGGGGTTCGTGTTTGACGCCATCAGCAGATTCCTTCATCCTCCTCATTCTGCTTTCACTCCCACATCTTCAGACGCTGTGAAACGTTGCAGAGCTCGTCATGCTCACCTCATCCTGTCATGACATCATCTGGCTGATAAATCATCATCTGACTGCATTCCAGATTATTAAAGCAGCCGCTGTCTTTGCTGGAAAAAACAATCTCACTGTTTCAGATGTTTGATGGCCGATTTCCAAACTTGTTTATTTCCAAAATCCTTTAAAAGCTGTTATTCATCAGCTTCTTCAGATTGTTGGAGGAAACATCTTCAGTAAATTCCAGTTACAGGCAGAAACACGGCGTTATTAAAGTTACTAATGATACTTCTGCACTCAGAGGTGAAGACATTTGTTTCCTGCTCGACGTGTCTGCAGCCTTGTTGATCAGGCTGCTCGTCGCTGCTGCTCTCAAATGCTTTTCTTCACTTTATCAAAGCGATACTTCAGAATTCATATTAATCAGTGTGAGTCCTCGTCTGCACCGCTGCTGTGTGGAGTCCCGCAGGGATCAATCCTTGGACCAGTTAATGGTATCAGTGAATTCTCTGTTGCTATGCAGATGACACCCAGTTATACTTTTCTGTCAGCCTCAACACAGACAGCCTCTCCTGCCTCAGTGAATCCTTATCTGACGTTGCCACAAATGTCAAAGCTCCTTCAGTCTTATTTCCTTCATCTCAGAAATGTTGACCAAAGTGCTGCTTTTATAAAGTTTGAATGCAAAGAACCCAGCAGTCTGTCAGTGATGTGAACATGTGCAGCTCTGTGAGGCTTTCCAGGACTGACTGTCTGGAAACGTGTTGACTTCCTTTGTAGATGATCACGTCTTCACTCTGTGACAGCGTCTCTTTACTGCATGTTTCTATTCTGTGTTATGTTCTAGCTTAAACTGCCATCACAAAGAACTAAAAAAAGAACTAAAGGCAAGTTTAAAAAGATGAGTTTTTATTTGTTTCTTAGACCACTGAGTCCACGGAGCTCAAACTCAGAGGGAGAGAGCTGTAGATGTTCCAGCGAGTTTCTGCTTACAAATGTGAACAAGGAACTACTGTAATCCAAACATGATGAAAGCAGTACTTCACTTGGCAATATTTCTCTTGTGATAAAAACACGATCGAATCAGAGAAGCCAACGTCATTCAAAACAGGTTTTTGTGAGAGACGGCCAATCAGAAGGAGGCTGGTATGGGGCGGGGCTAAAAATCAGGCAAAGCTGCTTCGGTAAAAAAGTAAAATTTGAGATGAGCAGTTTCATATTAATGTTCACTGACTGCATTAAAGCAGCAATAACCAGAGCTCTGCTGTCCTGATGATGTTCACTAACAAAAAGCAGAAAGTTAAAAACATTTTTCTTACGTTAATTTTTGTTCTCCATCACTTTTCTCCTCCAGATCCTGTACCAACACCTAATGTGACAAAGCTGAACTCCAGCTCTGAGAGCTGCTCCTTACTGTGTTGGGTGGACAGAGAGACCACACTGCTGTGGTTCAAAGACGAGCAGATGCTGAACCAGAGCAGCTCTGCGCTCTCTCTGCCTCTCACTGTGCACAAACAGGACTTCAACTCCTCTTACAGATGTGTGGCTGCAAACCCTGCAGAGGAGAAAACTCTTCCTGTCCGTGTGAGATCCACCTGTGGAGACACAGACGACAACGACACCAACAGCTCGAATAAACCAAGAACCTGTGAGATTATTTCCAACTGTGATTTTAAACATGTTGTTCACTGTGTTTGCTGACGTCTGATTTCCTGTTTGACAGATAACATCCTCATTATAATCTGTGTCCTGTTGGTTGTGATGATCATACTTGCTACTTTCATCATCAAGTCAAAGTATCTTTCCCGAAACAAAACGAAGACAAACGGACAGGCACAAGGCAGGTATTTATTTTCTCTTTTTATTTTATTTATTGTATTTACTTCTAACCTCTTTGGAGCTTGTAGGTCTAAACCTTCAGATCCAGATGATATTAGACAAAAACACATTTGAGTCCACTCAGCTGTAACACGTCTGTGTTTAACTCTGGTGTGACTGACTTCAGTAGAGTCTTTGTCCTGTTAGTGGAACTATGAGCTGCTTCCAGTGCATCACGATCAGCACTAAGATGCCGCCGAGGCTGCCGGCTCGATGCTGCCGGCTCGATGCTGCCGGCTCGATGCTGCCGTGTTGTGTCACAGAGGATCTTGTGGTTGAGCTGCTTCAGTAGAAACATGCAGCCGTCACTGTGAGCTCTGTGTTTGATCACATCTGACTAAACCTGACGAGCCAAGCTTGGAGCAAAAGTTAAAGTGCATTTACTCTGTGGGAGGTTTTTATGCAAAATAATGAAGTCATTTAAATCTCCATTCCCATGTAAACTGTGCGTGTTATATATGACAACAGGAACTGACTGAAAAGAAAGCAAACACGTACTGAAGGTAGACCTCTGTTCACTTCATAACTGCAAATGTCTCTGCTCATTAACTCCTTTGGGTCTGTCGTCGTTTGTCCTCCTGAGAACAAAAGTATTGAATCCACTACAGAGGACGTAATGAGCAGGCTGGTCTCAGGAGGACACGGCCCGCTCTGGACTCAAGTACTAAAAGCAGGATGTGGGACTCTGTGTGGTTGTGTGTCGTGGTCGTGTGGTTTTGTTCCAGAAGCTCCGGGAGTTTCATTGTTAAGCTAACGTTTGGTTTCCTGTATCTATTAATACTGAGAACTAATCCTCTTCCTGTCTGCGTGACTTGTTCTAACTGTGACTTTCATGTCTTGTGAGATTATTGGGTCACTTTCAGTGTCAGTTAAGTGTGATGATATTCTGGTTTCCTTCTTTGTTTCTTTCCCGTTTCCTTCCCTGCAGAGTTTTCAAACATTATTCCTGTTTTCCTTTTTGACACAGTCTTCTCATGTTTAGTGTTTTTATGTTCATGTCTTCCTGCTTCAGTGGTTTTTGTCCATGTTTTACTTTGTAGTTCTTTCTTTCTACAGTCTCATTGTGTCACGGGCTGCGACGGCAGACCGTGGAGTTGTAGAGAAAGTAGGGCCCAAACGCGAGACTCTAGTGAAGGACGGTGGATTTATTTATGGTGAGTGGACAGAAACGACAACTATATACAATTCAAGCACTGTGACTCCTGTGGCGATTCCTCTAAGAATCCCACACAGTGCACGTGTCCATAGCAGTGAAAAGGTGACAACTCCAAAAACCCGATTCCACTCCGTGATTTCCCCTCGTGACGACGTTCCTGACTCCCGACTCCTGGTGCCACAAAAACACACACACAGCTCAGCAGGCAGCCTTTAGTAGCGAAGCCGATCTCAACACACTAATCTACGGTACTTAACAGGTTCGACTTAGTATAATCCCGCGCCGACTGGGGCTCCGCCACCTTCTTAAATAAGACGCCCCTCATGAAGCTATCAGCTGCAGCTGGTGAGGGCTAATGGGCGGCAGGTGCGGCAGTCCCCAGTGCGGGAACACTTCCGGGTCGCAGTCCCCTCAGCGACCCCAAAACATCCGGGAGCACCCAGGGAGAAAGGACAAAAAAGGGAGAGAAAACCACCAAAACATAACATACGGAAAAACATATACAAGAAATACATGAGCTCTGGGTCATCAGACCCAGACCATGACACATTGTCTTGATTACCTGGACCTGTGTCTCGTTCCCCAGCTGTGTCCACTTCCTGTTTGATCCTGTGTCCATGAACAGTCCTTCTGTTTCTTCATAGTTTTGATGATAACATCAGTGAATCTGTCTTTGTGCTTCTGGTTCTGATACTTGTGACTCTTCTTCCTCTCAGTGCTGCCTGCTCACATCAGCAATGATTAAAAATCAATAACCTTGATTGATACTCGCCGTCTGTGGGAGACGTGGGTCTGAGAGATCTACATCAGGCAAACTTTAGTGATTAATTTGATCCTACTGTACTGTTAAGAGGACATCCTGGACCTCCCAGTGATGCTACATTTGTGGGGGTTGATTCAAATACAAGGACGTCTGTTTTCAGCAATAAGTGATCGTTTTATGTAGCGATTATGTTTCTATTGTTATTGTTGTTTCTTACCTGAAAACTTCAAAGGTTTTCAGAAATCTGCAGCAGTTTGAACATTTTCCAAACAGAACATTCAGTCAGTCGTCTGTGTGTGGACAGCAGGACTTTCATACTCCAGGAAGCAGAGGAAGGGCGAGGCAGGATGTAATGTGGAGGAGGGTCAGGCGTTAATGCAGGAAAGTGAAAGAGGACACGAGCATTCAAGGAGCCAGAGCAGCGGCAAACTAACCGCACCCACCAACTGTTTTCAATGAGAAGCAGTGTGTGAGCTCTGAAGGCTTCTGGATGTTATCATGTGATGAAGGGGAACAAAGAACACACACATGTAAAGGAAGCACTTAAAACGTGCGGCTATCCTAAATGGGCGTTCTTAAAGTCAGCAAAGAGGCACAGAAAAGAAGACCAGACACCAGCGAGGGAGGACAAGAAGGACAGACGCAACAACATTGTCATCCCCTATGTAGCCGGTGTATCAGAGAAACTCAGGAGAGTTTTCTCCAAGCACGACATCCCGGTGTATTTCAGACCCAGCAACACACTCAGACACAAACTTGTTCATCACAAAGACAAAACGCCAAAACACAAACTTAACAATGTGGTGTATGCTGTACAGTGCAGCGAGGAATGCTCAGACCTCTACATCGGAGAGACCAAACAGCCACTTCACAAGCGCATGGCACAACACAGAAGAGCCACCTCCACAGGACAAGACTCAGCAGTCCATCTGCATCTAAAGGTCAAACGTCACTCTTTTGAGGATGCCAATGTTCACATTTTGGACAGAGAGGACAGATGGTTTGAAAGAGGAGTTGTTAATTTGGGTTGAACCCAGGACTCGCTTGGGTCCTTCTTAATGAGATCAGGAATACTTGGAGTTGGACCCCTCTATGTTTTCTCTTGTGCCATTACATGTGGTGGCTGGTAGGCTGGGGATGGATGAGGTTTATATTGCAATGATGTTGTGATAGGTCTTGGTACCTCGGCGACGGGCTGCTGGCTCCAGATGTTGGTGGGGGTTTGACTCTGGAAACTGGGATAAGCCCTAGCAGAAAACTGCTCCTGCCAAGGAGACTTCAAATGTTGCTGAATGATAGGTGGATGTTCAAACTGAAAGGAAGGTGCACTGTTGGGGAATGGCGGGGTTGGCCGACTAGCTGTCAGTGTCTGCTCCTTTAACAGCTGTAGTTCACCCATCATCCTATCCAATGTATCAATCATTGTAGTATCCTTGGGTGGAATACTCTGAGCTGATGGTGGGAGAAAGTATGGCCTTTGGTATTCTTGTTGAGCATGGATGTCCTGCCTATTGTCATGCTGCGGCCATGGACTCGTTCATGCATCTATTCTATGTGTATGGGAACTAATCGTGGGGACACTGATGGGCTGCATACGTTGGGAGGAAGACAGAGGGGGTACATGTGTTGGGGGTGGTCTCTGGTCCCGTTGCTCTGACAGGTAACCACCTCTGTCTGGTTCACGTGTTTGGGCGTAAGGCTGAGGTCTGCCATTCATACCATACTGCGAACCCGAAACCGCAGACATTTCCCATGGTCGATGGAAAGGAGAAGGAGGCTGATGGTTCAGGCCATCCCTACTGGACACATGCTGTCGCATATCCTGCAGATCATTCGGAGAAGCGGTCCATTCATCCACGGTGTGTTCCCATCCAGGCTGACTTGTTGGGCTAGACGAGCGGGAGGTCTGTACAGACACTGCCGATGGCACATACTGCTTTCGCTCTTCTAGCCCGGGTGCATACTGTGCTGTGTACGAGTGACGGTAGGATGTCATGTCTCGTTGGTGGCCCACCAAGCTCACCTCATAGTCTGCAAGGTAGGGGGGAGGTTGTACTTGGCGCCTTGGGCGAATTGATTCTGAGACATCTTCACTGGAGAAGAAACTAGGCTGCATCTTTAGGATCCAAGGAAAGCACCCTCCGGCTCGAAGGACCAATGTTAATTTGGGTTGAACCCAGGACTGTATAGGCGTTGGCTGAATAGCAGTGGTGTTCACCTTGGGGTGTCGGTCAGAACACACAGGACGCACAGATAAAGGTTATACCGTCTTTACTGTGATTCCTCAGCTTAACAGCACAGTACAGCAACACAGTAATGCAACCGCAGGCTTACAGAGTGGTGAGGGGTGTGGGTGTGTGGTCTGTGAACAGAACATATACAGAATACTCAATGTAATAAACATCTAAGTCATGAATTATGATGCATTAGCGTTCTTCGAATCTAACCAGAACTACAAATGGGAATTCCTATATGAACATCTACATGCACGAGTTTCATACACTACTCCCAAACCCTTACAGTACATGACATTGATTGCCAATACACCCAACAACAATATATCACAAACACCAAATCGTTTAGCTTACAGCTAGCAGGTATGTAGCATAACAGGTAGCATTAGTAGCATGAACTAGCCACATAGCGAACAGGTCGATACACATTGCACTTCTACATCCACTAAATGTCTAATTGGCATAAAAGACTAAAACTGCCCTTTCCAGGCATGGCTCCATGTCTACTCACAGTTCTTTAGCGACGCACACAACTCACACCGTGTGTAGACATCCCCTGCAGAGTCAGTCTGCCAGGTGGCTCTTGCTATGTGTTAGCTCCAACTCTGATCACTGGAACATGTGCTCAATAGTGCAACTGTGCTCTCTCGCCACAAGGGGGCTCCGCCACACAGCTGACAGCCTTTCCAACAGGAGTGAAAGAAGCCATTTATGTCCACTGTGAGCGACCATCTTTGAACAGAGGCGGTGGTTTACGACACCAACTCTCTGCCATCTATAATCCAGTTTTGAGTTCCCTCCCCAGACGCCTTAACGCCCACTCACATCCTGGACCATCTGACCTCAGGAAATTACACGATAGGGTGGGGCCAGGTTTCACAATGAGCTCACCCAAAACCCTGGCTGATTGGGACCCACACCCAGTTTCACACCTTGGCTCAGGCGATTAGAGGATCATCAGGGGTCCTTTTGTCCCTCTGTGGGGGGAAACTCCCACAGGTTTATATCTGGGACTCTCCACCATTTGACCTTAGAACTGAAGAAGCTTCTCGGATGAGAGGTGAAACGTCTTCAAGATTTTCTTTCCAAGCTCTTAGACTATGATAACCTGGAGGACTGAGAACCTTCAGACATAAAAGGACAATGCAGTTTAAAAATGAAAAGTTTTATATCACAAATTATGAATTATCTGTTTGCCCAGCTGGTAACATCTGGTGGACAAAGGTTGTTTCTCCGTCTCTTCTTTATTTTATTTTTTCACTTTTTAGTTCATTTGCTGTTATAATGCTGATACAGATACTGTCTGCAGCTTTATCAGCAAACCGTTAATACCAGCAAACATATCAGCCTCATATTTCAGGCTCTACTATTATTTTTATAAAGTTTCTTATATCTGAAACCAGGAAAGAAGCCTTGATCATGAAAACACAGGAGAATCTGATGGATTCATGATGTTGCTGAGAATGATCGAGTCAAGAATAAAAATAAAGAGCTCAAACATGAACGTTTGATATAAGATCCTGTTTCAGGAGAAAATAAAACAGAGATTTGACACTAGTGGGAAACTTTAGACCCTCCTACTGTCCACACAAAGCTCCAGGGACTCTTCTGTTTTCTGGAGACCTGACTGATCATCAGGCAGTGACCTCATCATCTCTTACTGAGGTGATTTACCTCAGATGCTTCGGTAATACTGAACACCAGGTTCACCCTGTCATGTTGGTTTGCAGTTCTTCCTCCATCCTGCTATTTAATGGTGGTTGCTAAGCAGCACCTTGGTGACAGTAGTATCACATTAACTCCACCAGGTGATTTGATCTGATTGTGTGATTAATCAGAGTAGATTGCAAATAATCTTTGAGAGCTTTGATGTAGCTCAACTCAGTGGTGGGCACATAAAGAGCAAAGCTGTGGCTCCTCAGAGGTTCAACACTTTCTCTTCTATAAGGTTTGCAGCGCTGCAGGGTCACACTCCACTGATGCCCGAGAGTCAAAGTTCATACCTGAAGCCTGCACAGGGCTGGTGAAGCAAACCCAGAAGAGGAGCAGGAGGGGAAGTAACACTCGATAGCAGACAGGAAGTCTGGAGATGAAGTTAGAAAGACTGTGAGATTTTAACCCTCTGCTCATTATCAGGCGTCAGCTGGCTGCTGAGTCAGTAACCTCACAGCCTGCACATGCACACTGGGTACAGAAGTATAGATACTTATTTTTACCTTTTTAACTCGTGAATTTAACACTTTGCTTAAAATGTACGCACGCTGTTGATTAGTGTTAGCATCGGTTCAGCGCTGCTGCTGTATTATAGGTAATTATAAGAGGAAGCTCGTTTTAATTAAAAGCAGAGGGGAACTTAGAACTTCTTCTTTTATGAACGGCATAACTACTCCTGTTCTTTGTGTTTGCGACGGCTGTGGGAGTTTTAGAGTTTGCTTCAGGCCTTGACGTGTCTGTGCTCGCTCAGCGTTTGCAAGAGTCAAACGCTCATCTAGAGTCAGCCGAGCACACAGCACAGGCATGTTTGTGAGTCTGAAGGTCATGTAAGGGTTGTGTATCTTTCCTTTGTGCAGCCAAGCACCTGAAGTGTTTCTATGACCACCAGCGTGACGGAGGATGTGATGCAAACAGTTACTATGGAGACATTTGTTTCCCATGAACATGAATCTCTGTGGATTCCTTCTGGTTTCACTGAGACTCGTTTTATATACACATGAACACCTTTCTCTGCTCGTTCAACTTCAGTTTTTATCAAGAAAGTTGTATTTAGCAGTTTGTGCTGACTGGTACAAACCTCACAGAGTCTTTGTGTGTTATTGGTTCCATGTACTTTCATTTTCTAGCATTCAGTTCAAATCTATAGCTCCAGGCAGCAGCAGCTGTCCTCTCATAGAGATTTCTAAACTAAAGACGCCACAGGATTGTAAAGAGAGCTCTGATGGTCAGAAAACCCAGCAGAGGTGTGTCTGGTGTGGTTTACTTTGTAACAGGATGGACTTCCCACAGTTTTCCCCATTTTCCAGCAAATCTTTGCTGCCCTGGTTTCCAGCTTTGCTACGGTTCGGTTTTTTAGGGGTTTTCTCGTGCGATTTTTGACAGTTTATTCCTGCTTCCTCTTTTTTCTCCTCTGGATCGTAAATCATCAGAAGCATTTTATTGCCTCCATGCGTCCATGACCTGATTATTTTCTGTTCTTTCACTTTTTTGTTTCACTTTTTCTTGTCAGTTTGTGCTTTTAAAGTGTGTCAGTTTAAATTTAACTTCAGCTTTGTATGTTTTGCAGGCTCCGCAGGCACACAGGAAGAGGTCCAATATAGTGAAATACAAATAAGCAACAACAGACAGGTTGGTGACGTTTCACTGAGAAACTCTATCATTAGCAGCTCTGTCTCCAGGGCAGATGTCATCATGTGTCTGTTAGCAAACATGCTGTGTTTGTTCTCACCAGTTCCTGGAAACTGAATGCAAATAGCACCTGCAGCACACAAAGGCTCAGGTGTGCACAGGTCATCTGCCAATCAGAAGGCTGGTGGTTCAATCCCTGAGTGTGTGTGTGCGTCTGCGTTGTTCGCCTGACATGAACATTTTGCAGAAATCCTTCTTTTTCCAAGGAAAATAAAACGATAATCTTGAAGCTCATTTCCTGCCATTTATCGAGTCATGCTCAGTAGCCCTGTTTACATCAGCAGGATGGACTCTGATAACAGGAACGCCCTGTTACAGGAACAGCAGTATCTATTTCATCTCTTCCACTTTACTCTGTTATCTGATGCCTCTACTTTCTCCTCTACAGGGGGAAAATATACCAGAGTCATCAACAACGATCCTCCACACCAACCTGACCACAGTATACGATAAGCTGGAGGCCCATCGCATGATCACGGACAACCATGCTGAAAATACCTGAGACCACGCGAGAAATTCCCAACCGAGAGTTTCCAGAAAGAAAAATTTCAGGTTATTGTTTTTTGACTGAATTAGTTGCTTTCATTTTATTTACATTATTTCATTTATTTTATGAACTGCATGTGCCTCTGTGTCAGCCTGTTAGATTTCTGTTATTGAGTCTCACATTTCAGTTGAATTCACAGCAAAGCTTGTTTTCACTTCCTGCAGCTAATAAAAAGTCTGTGCATGAAGGAATTTGGGAAATGAGTCAATGATTTAAAAACAACTAACACACTCAGCTCAGGTACAGCTGAACTGGTTTCATAGTTAAAGCTGTCGACTGAATGCAGCGAAGCAGCCACGATGTCCAAACATCGGCTTTGTGTGAAAGAGATCAACCGAGTTCCACTTTTGAGTTACACAATTTTGTACCACAAGACGTGCAGCGAGTCAGTCTTGTTTTCTCCATCCAGTGTTAAAATGATCTTCCTTGTTCAGCCCAGACTGTGCAGGCTGGTGGTGGCATCTCACCCGGACTGTTGGCTGATACTTTTGGTGATTTATGTTCAGGCTGGTTCCCAAAAACATTTCATCCTTCATGTTTTCTGTCTTGTTCTCCCACTCTTGGTTTTCTGTGTCTGTGTGTTTTCTTGGAAATATCATAACCTCATTTTGTAAATAAACCTGTTCAAACCTTTCCATTGCTCAGCATGTGGGTCCTTCCTTCTGCCTGCAGACTAGTGTTACCTGTTGCTTGTCAGGTGATACTCCCTCTAACCCGGATGCTCCCATTGGTCCAGAGCCGTCCTCTGGTTCTCAGCAGCAGTGTGGACCAACATCACCTGGAACCTCTGTTACAAAAAGACTTTTTTGTGTAATGATCATTGTTGGGAAGGTTACTTTTAACATGAATTCCACTACAGATTACAGATTACATGCCCCAAAATGTATTTTGTAATGTAATCCATTACATTACTCAATGAGAGTAACGTATTCTGAATACTTTGGATTACTTAATATATTATCATCCTTTTTACAACTACATGAATGTGATTTATTACTGAAGGTTACTCTCCACACCAACACCAACCAGATGTTTAAATCTTAATATAAATGAGTAACAGTAGGTGGACATTAGGTAAGGCTGCACTTTTTGCTGTGATCTCATGTAGAAAACTATTCCTCGCGTATATAAAACAGGTCCGCGGCTCTGAACCGTAGTAAAGGGACCTCTGGCTGATACGTCGGGTTCGTGTCGGCTCGTAGCTGAAAACTAGCTTTACTTTGTTGTCTGGGTCAACTTTGCTAGCAGAGACAGAGAGAGGCGTTGAAAGGCTGCTGCAACGGGACTTATTGTTTCAGAGGAAAACATGAACACAGTGTACAGTCGAGTCTTACTAGCTTACTCACAGCTGGGCTCGTCAGGCTCTGTTTGGCTGCAGTGGTTATTATTATATTTACATGCTTCATACATGCGATGCCTGTAACACTCTGCCTATTGCCTTCATATTAAATCTTTTTTTGAATAATAATTTTTTTAAATATTCCTTCGCGTCATTATGCGGCTGCAAGTAGAGGTGACATGGGCCGTGACGTTCAGACACGGCATTAGAGCCTCGCGTGTTTTGTTTGGGTTTCCACCGGCGTGGACTTACAGAAAATAGAGAGGGGACAGCCGAACGTATGAAACAGGAAAATACCGCCGTGTAATCCGTTTATTTTAACAAAGTTACTGTATTCTAAGTACCACCTTTTTAAACGGTAACTGTAACTGAATACAGTTACTCATATTTTGTATTTATATATGTAAGGACGGCACATGTACTCCATTACTTCCCAACACTGGTAATAACCATATTCAACATTACAAGGACACTCGGCAGCAACGGGTCCAAGCAGCTCTGCAGCCGTCTTCTCAACAGCCAACTCTCTGCACCTCATATGTCCTCGCCAGCTGACTGTAATACTGCTGAATACTGAAATGTCTGATCTTAATCAGAGATCCGTCCATCTGTCAATCAGACCCTCTTTTCTGCTGACTCAGTTAAAGAAGCTTACACCTCACCTCTGGTATCTGTTGGTCTCTCAGCTATAGTAACTGCACTCGTGCACAATCCAGGGATTCAGCAGCTTTTGTCCTGCGTCCAGTTTGTTTGAAATCCTGGTGGAAACGGTGGCTTCTGATGTTCATGCTCACCTCTCTGCCAATAACCTTCATGAACAATAACATGTGGTTTCCACCTCCTCACAGCAACAGCCTCAGTAAATGTCCACACCCAGTTCATTCTCTGAACTCACACCCAAGGATCTGACCTGGAGTCTGTTCTGTTTATTATTTATCTACTTCTTATTGGTCAAATCTTCCCCTTAATATCAGTTCAGCATTATTATCATTATTATCATTATTAATTAATTAATATTTGGTGGTTTTATACGTTTTAAGCTTTGGTTTCTGTCCTGTGGAGCTAAACGTGATCACTGATGTTCAACAACATTTATTAGTTTATAAAGTCCTAATCCATAACACACCCGTCCCTGTGTGATGTCACTGTTACTTTAGTAGTGTGTGACAGCTAATGTTTTTTCTTCTGCCCACATATTCTGTGATATTCTGCAAACGTGTAATTAACATGTAACTAAAGGCACATTAATCTGTCATTTTTAACAATGAAGTTATTTATATTTGCATGCCAATAAAGACTGAACTTATCAGACTGTTATGGTGAAGTTGGTATTACTGATAACGCTGCTACAGACACTGAGTGCTGCTGGAAACTAAAAGAACATTTTTGTGGTGGACTCTTAACCTCAGAGGTCAGTAAAACAGGAAGTGAGCTTGTTTACCAGACACCAAATGACTTGTAAATTAGGTTTGAGGATTTTGACGCTGGTTAGGTAGCAGTGCACATGGTTCTGGTCGCCCTCTACATCCTGCTGGAGGGGGGACAGCGACTTTCCCCTTAAAGTCTTCAAACAGCTGATATCCAGGGGAGGAATCACTGGGTGAAGCGTGAGTTGCTGTGGGTGTGATCGGATCACGAGTGACACACTAATGAGGAATGCACAGAAACAACAACTCTGAATTATTTATGAACAGCTGAGCACAGACGGGGAGAGGCCGAGTTTATTCTGTAAGGCTGCAGATATCAGGCTGTAAATGTCCTTATTTCTACTGGATATTCTAACATGCTGCTCTGCAGACTTTACCTGTCCTGTCAGATCATGTTTCACCTGGAAAACTGAGAACAGGAAGTGTGGAGTTTGTTTTCAGCTACTTTATTAAATCCAAACTCCTCTCAGCCGCCGTCAGTGTTACAGGTCATGAGCTGATGGCAGGAGGCACAGTCGATGGGATATGATCACCGACGAGGACAGGATGTGATGCACAGGCTCTCCCGGTTCATGGGGAATGTTTTGAACAATTTTCTTTGTTCTAATGTTTTTCACCCTTTCAGCACACATGCAGACGTGATGTCTGGCTTCAGATGTGAGAGTCAGTTAATGACTATGTGAAGGTCGGGCTGTAACTGTTCATGTGTTACTATTTATGACTCTAATAGCTGATCTGTCTCAGTGACGTATGTTTGGTTTTTGGAATCACGTATAAAAAAGTGTAAAACTGAGTGTGAGTGAAAACATGAAGGTCAGAGAACATTTCCTCCAGATTAATGTCACAGTTTACAAACCAAAGATATGAGAGGCAGCGACGTTTGTGCAGGTTAAACACTGTGAAATGTGTGTTTACAGGGAGCACACGTGACAGCGCTACAAATATACAGCAAGGCAATCAGAGAAGATGGAGACAAGTAACCACCAAAATAACAGTTATAATAGAAGTGAAAGAAAACAGGAAGGTGAGAATGTAAACAGTAAACAAAGTAATAATCAGCCTTTGAAGATTCAATAAGAAACAGGAGAGAAACACTTTGTGCGACAGCTTCATAGAGAGAGAACATGGAAACACAGCGAGGCGGCCAGAATAAGCACCAGACCTCCACCTCCCCGGCTCTTTCTTTGTCTCTTGCAGGGTTATCAAGAATGTACCACACCCTACACAATTCCCTCTGCAACCCACCCACAGACCCACAGACCCTCATTATGGTGTGGAGGGGGCTTCACAGACCTGCACACTCACATTCCAACTGTTATGAATCACATTTGGGGTGGCTGTAGCTCAGGTGGCAGAGCAGGTCAGCCACTAATCAGAAGGTCGGTGGTTCGATCCCAGGCTGCCTCCTGGCTGCATGCCAAATATCCTTGGGCAAGATACTAACCCCGTGTTTGCCTACTGGTGGTGGTCAGAGGGCCCGGTGGCGCCAGTGTCCGGCAGCCTCACCTCTGTCAGTGCGCCCCTGTGGCTACAATGTAGCTTGCTATTGCCAGTGTGTGTGTGAATGACTGAATGTAGTGTAAAGTGCTTTGGGGTCCTTAAGGACTAGAAAAGCGCTATACAAATGCAGGCCATTTACATCTGTTTGTCACGCAGCTGAAAAGAAACTCTGACTTACAAACACTTGTAATGCTTTTATTTAACCGAACCTCTGCGCAGAGGGAGATCCTGCAATTGTAACCAGCAGATCTGAGGGGCAGCCCCTCCCTCAGTCCTACACAGATACACATTCAGCCTCACCCTTCGGGGGAGGGCCCGCCTGAGCTTTAAAACATGCTATAAAACCGTGGGGGTTCCCTTATATGGCAACAACAGCAACTCATGGCCAGAGTGGTGTGTGTAGCGGTTTTTGATAAGGGCAACATGGGCGGATGCCCAGGGCGACATCGTGCTGGGGTGTCTGTATGGTACCAGTCTGTGCTGATACTTGAGTGTGTGTGTGTGTGTGTGTGTGTGTGTGTGTGTGTGTTGCATAAGCATGTGCAGTGTGGATGCTGGGCACATGATTAGTAATGAAAAAAAACATTCATGTAACCAACATCTTACTGAAACATTGTATCCTCATGACTTGCATCTACTTTTACTCTATTCTGTGCACATCTGTCCACCCCCAGCTGTGGCTTCCTCTTTCCTTCTATGACAGGCAGTTTGACGGAGTTTTTATACAGCTGGGTGGGTGCTATGATGTTACTGATAGTGAACTTTATTTTATTCATAAGGTTAGTAGAGTTGCCAACGGCTCCTTAAAAAAATGGAATGGTCCCTCAATCAGAGAAAATATTACGCGTTTCGTATTGAGCTGAGAAGAGACGCAGTTTGTCCCGAACTTTAGCTAGAATGGAAAAAAGACACAAAGCTGGAGTTATTCTGTCTTTATGCTGCACAGCTGCCTCTTCTCTCATTCTCTCCCCCTCCCTCTCCTGTTGCTACTTCAATCATGAAACTGATCAATGATCAGCTGATCGGCTTTTCTCTCTTGTTTGTTTATCGCCCACTTTGCGCCAGAAAGAGGAAACCAGCAGATGTTGCGCTAAACAACAGCAGCACGTTTAAGCTTGATCGGCTGTTGTTAGAATGTATTTAATATTAATTTCTAGTATCAGCTGATGTTTGCTGGAGCCACAGCTGTAAAGCTGCTGGTCATGATGTCTGTTTAGATATCTGGTGAGAGGGAAACATGAAGATGAAACCAGGAGATGTCCTTACTGAATCATCAGAGCTGAACAGGTGATGGAGAAACAGGTTTACCTTTTAGGTGACATGGATGAGTTGAAGGGAAGTTATGAACTGTTTCTGAGAGACAAATAACACCAGGATCCTTTTCTAAGCAGCTGACAGCTGGTAACTGTGCAGGGGCGGGTCTAGCAAAGTGTTGCCAGGGGGCCAGGTAGGGCATTAACAGGGAAAGGTGGGGCACAAAGAAATACTTTTCTTTCTTATTCTCATTTAAAATACCTAGTTTTTATTAAATAATTATCTAAATCTTACAACCAAAGTTTTTATCTGACGTAAAATGTATAGAAATCATACATATACCAACAAGACTGTACATCACTGTCACAACAGCATTTGTTTTCATTCAAAGGCTTTATGGCTTTAATACCTGGGGGGTCGGTCTGTAGTGAAAATGCCCAATTTTTTTGTCCCAGTCCAGCCCTGCAGGTTAATACTGGCAGTGTCACCATGCCAGCTGACTGTATTTTATCATCAGCCAGTGTTGTTCTTTATCAATATTACCAAAGTTTACGATAAGGCAGCATAGAAAGTATTTACTTGCTTTCAGGTTTTATTCAAATGTTAGTCTTTTCAGTTGTTTCCCCACTTTTTTCCTGTTTCAAAATCAAACACCAGTTTGTGAGAAGATTATCTTCTTTTTTTAACAGGCAGATAAAGTTTTGCATTGGAACTGGCTAATTTGTCAATTGTTTGTTACAAATGTTCGTATTTTAATTTTCAAAAATGTTTTTGCCCAAAACATATGTGCACTATATGTCAGTAAAAATACTATGCAAATATTGATGTCCTTGAATGCTGAGTAAACACTGACAAAGCACTGATTGTATCTCTTGTACTTTATCAACGCAGTATGATAAAGTACCACTGAACGACACAGGAAATCATTCCTGCCTGTGGCCATCTCCCTGTACAACGCATCCACTTAACACACTGTTTGCTGCTACAACTACACATGTTTCTTTTCCAAATATTTATTTATAAGTGACTTATGTATGTATGTATGTATATATATGTATATATTGTACTATTCTTAGTTAGCGTATTGTCTGTCTTGTCTTAATGTTGGTTTAAAATGGAGCACTGTAACAAAAAATAATTTCCCCCAGGGATCAATAAAGTATTCTGATTCTGATTCTGATTCTGATTCTGATATCTAAAAACTTTGCACCGTAGTGGTTAAAATCTCATTCTAATAAGAGTTAAAAGCGCATTTGGTTATTAGGTTTATAGGATTATTGAATTATGGTTAACGGTTGGTAGAATTTTTTTTTAAAACATTATCTGCCAATTAAATCTGCCACCCTTCTCCAAATCTGTGCCCCTACCTGGCCCCCCCCAACAAAAATTTTCTAGACACGCCACTGCCCCCCCCTGACAATAAATTCCTCTCTCTCCACAATTACACACACCCAGGCAAACAGCTAAACCAACCTAAAACACAAACACACACCCAGATTCTTTCCTTTCCTCTGGTCTACAGCTGCACCCTATCATCTAAACAAACGTGAGCACGTTTTATTCTAGTCAGTGTTTTCTTGTACTGGGATTCAAACCCACAGCCTTTTGAATCATGTTCCTGTGCATCTCTTACTAAAACGTGCTCACATAAAATCTGTTAAACAGTCTTTTCTTTGCTTTTATTCATTGTTTTGGTGTAAAACTTGTCACCAGTGAGACGCTTCTGCCCCCTGGTGGTGCTGTGTGGTCATTGCATTGATGTGCTCTCTCTTTACATTTACTTCATAATAAACTGTTGTTATGATTTAGTGAATTTAATTGAAGAATGTATTTAAAAAATAAAACATCACAGAGCTTCATTGACTGAGATCAGTAAGACGAGTGGGCATGTTCATTAAAAACAGAAGCCAGATGTTAATAACTCACTGTCTGTGGGGTCTTTCTTGGTTGAGGCGCTTTCAGAATCAGAATCAGAATCAGAATGGGTTTTATTGCCAAATGTTGAGCAGGTTTACAACATTAGGAAATTGCTGCGGTGCTTCAGTGCAAACATACTGTCATAAATTGCGCTTAAATAGACATGAAAAAAATAAAAGTAAGAATAAGAATTAAAAGTGCTACGTAGAAAGATATATACAACAAGATATATACAACTTTTATGTCCCATCTGCCTCCTTCCTGTCAGCCTCTTTGTTCCTTCCACATGTGCCCTTTAGCAACGACACACCTGGTCTCGTCAACACTTCCATTATTCACTGGCTTTGGTTCCCACTCGTCCTCAGATCTCTGTGCCAGTCTTGTTGTCCTCAGTGACTTCATCCTTTGACTCATGTTCTGTTTTGTCTTCAGCCCTGCCAGCCTACTGTAACGCTCCTGCTCTCTCTTCCTGCACCCTGAGGTCATAATAATGAGTTCTCAATGCGCTAACAAAGGTTTATTGTGTGGTGTCTCCTTTAATGCCAGTCTGCGTATTATCAGCTATCAGTATTTAGCTGCTGTGTCACGGATGGAGCTGAGCAGGATCAGTGCTGCTGGGTGAAATGATTTCCCACAGTTATCTTAAAAACTGAGTTTTCTAGGCCTGTTTCTCTGGAATGGGCGGGGACTAAAATGACAAAAACATCAACATACAGAAAAATATCAGCTCAGGATTTCACAAAAGTACAATAAAATCACAACTTTCTTTCTCACAGACTGAGTGCAGTACAAAACTTCACCGACTTCAAAGCTGCTTCCAGGTTCATTTTTAGAGATGAGCACAGGGACGAGCTAATCATTTTCTTACTAGGCAGCAGTACAAACCCCTGCATCATCATCATCATCATCATCCCAACAAAGTGACCCCGGCTGTGTTCTCTGTATATTCAAACTCTTGATCTTATGCAGCTCCTGTAACTGCTGAAACGTTTCTCTTTCCTGTGATCTAACAGATCCTCCTGTACTGCACATCATCACATCAGAGCGAGCTCTGCCCAGTCTCACATGCTGTGGCCTGTCTCACAGGTTCTTAGTATCCAGTGGGCTGATTATGTAGCGCCTCCCTCAGTAGAAGCTGTGAAATGTTGTTTGTCATTAGTTGTTCTTATGGATTAAACAGTGTTTGTTCATCTCCAAGCTTCATTACTCAAAGCTGGCTTTTAGTTTGAATTCAGGTCTCAATGTCTCGTTGTGTAAACTTGTAGAATCTGACTAGTATTTCATTAATGCTGGTTTCCTTTACCTGTTCAAAGTAGCACACTGCGCACGCACACAGTGAGAACATGTCTAACGCTGGACACCAGCAGCTGACTTCCAGTGAAAGCTTTGGCTAATATCATCTTCACTGATACACAAATGCCAAGTAAGTCATCAACAAAAAGTCGATCCATGACCAGTGCAGTTACACCGACTTTAATAAATGTGTTACGGCCCTAGCCTCTCTCTCTCTCTCCTGAGGGTGCCTGTGTGGGCGTGTCCCACTACCTCCTGCCTGAGATGCCACCTTTCCCTCCGGCGCAGCTGACTCCCATCAGCAATTAAGGGTATTTAAGCCCAGAGCAGGGTGAGCTCTGGGCCAGAGTGCCATTTTGTGTGGGTACAGCTAGTGAGCTGCGTTTTCATTTTGACTTTTTGCTTTATTTGACCTACGCCTGACTTTTGTTTGTGTTTCCTTTATGGTGATAGCGGCTTGTCCGTCTCTTTTAGTTGAACTTCTTCAATAAAATTGTTTTATTTTATTGTTTCGCCTCCTTGACTCCTTTTTCTGACCCGGTCACTTTTGTTACTTCCCCCTCCCCACCTAAGCTTGGCTTTGATGCACCACCTAAGGGGCTTTCGCAGAGCTTTTCCCACCGCTGAAAAGAACCTGGAAATTTTGGATTTCTTTGGAGGACTGGGGATGACTCCCAGGCTGATTTTTAGATGCCTTATCACAGCCTCATCAAAAGATGAATTACTTTCCATCGCAGCATGTAAGACCCGTTCTGGGGAGCCAAACTCCCTGATGAGGGATTTGGCTATTTTCTTCATGAACTGTTTCTGGTCATTGATGAGACTCGTGGTGGACTCTGTGCTGCTGAGTTCAGGCTTGATCAGGTCTCTCAGACGGTTGATGGCCACGTCTAGTTCTGCTGACAGAGACACAGACTGTTTGGTCTCAGATTTAGATTTTATAAGAACGCTCACGAAGAGGAAGAAGGCGAGGTCATCGGACAATTTCTCAACCTTGGAAGATGGCACTGACACAGAACCATTCTCTGACATTTTAGAGGAAACACCTGCAGAGCATTTTCCTGGATTCTCTGCAGGTGCAATGCCAGATTTTGGCGTTGCAGGTGACTTTTCAGATGATATTACATCTGTGGGATGATTATTGGTCATTTCTTCTCTAATGATTAAAATTTTATTTGTGAAGAAGTTCATGAAGTCATTACTAGTTAACGTTAAAGGGATGGTTGGCTCAACAGAGCTCTGACTGTTTGTCAGCCTGGCTACAGAGCTGAAGAGAAACCTGGGGTTGTTCTTATTTTCTTCAATCAGTGATGAATAGTAAGATGTTCTGGCTTTGCGGAGGGCTTTCTTATAAAGCAGCAAACTATTTCTCCAGGCTAAATGATGATCCTCTAAATTTGTGACACGCCATTTCCTCTCCAGATTACGAGTCGTCTGCTTTAGGCTACGTGTTTGAGAATTATACCACGGAGTCAGGTACTTCTGATTAGAGACCTTGGTTTTCACAGGAGCTACAGTATCCAGAGTCGTACGTAGTGAGGAGGTGAAATTATTAACAATATGATCGACCTCTGTTAGAGTAGCGTTCAGATAGCTGCTCTGCTCTGTGTTGGTACAGGGCATTGAAGATGATAACAGTGGGTGGATTATATTCTTAAACTTAGTTACAGCGCTTTCAGAAAGACATCTACTTTGATAAAGTCTACTCTCCACCGCTGTGTAATCAATTATTGTAAAAGTAAATGTTATCAGGAAATGATCAGACAGGAGAGGGTTTTCAGGAAACACTGTTAAATGTTCAGTTTCTATGCCCTATGTTAAAACAAGATCTAGAGTGTGATTAAAGTGGTGGGTGGGTTCTTTTACATTTTGACAGAAGCCAATTGAGTCTAATAACAGATGGACAGATGTTTCAGTGTGATCAGAACAAAAGCTGCCGCTGACATCAACGTTCTCTTTGAAGCCTTTCTGGATTTAGATTTTAACCGAATTAATGTAAAGGAAATTTCTTTAACGTGATCAAATATCAGTTGGGAAGAGCCAGACCTTTGTCCAGTTTGTGTTGTCTACGAACTTTCCCCAGTATGAGATGATATGAGGAGTCGCAACAGTTTCCCGTTGAAATAAGACTCTGATTGATTTATTGTTATTTCTGGAAATCTGTGTGTGACTCTGTCTGTGCACGTTTGTGTTTATTTTTTCTCATTCTTTTCTATTTCTGTTCAAGTTCGGCACTGTTGTATATTTGAATTGTTTCATTGTTATTTTTACAGTTTGCACCTTTGATCCAGACATTTCGTCCCACTCTATACTTGAGTGTGTATTGCTTGGTTGACAATAAAATTCTACTTGGATTGTTAGAGAAGCGTATTTTGCCTGCAGCCGTATCTGATGGTGATAATAAGACCACTGCTGAGGGTTTGGATTGGGACGTGACCAGAACAGCACAAACTTGAGCATAATCCCCAGGCGGGATATTAAGAAACCGGTATTCCATAAAGAGGGATTTGTGTCTGTATAAAGTGTCCATGAGAGTCTGTGACAAAAAGGTTCGGCAATGAAAAGCAGAAATTTTAATTGGGATTTGATTAATGCCAAAAAAGTTTAAAGCGCCTAGTTTAGAGATCACATGGAGGAGAAAAACATTCCAGGTGCAGTTGGGATATTTCTGTCAATATTTTAGCCAATTAATCTTAGATGTATTGTTTAAAGTGCTGAGAACAGGTTTCCTTAAATACTGAGTCGCATTTCTCCACACAAAGTTACAGAGCACCTTGTCGATGTTGTTTGAAGGATTTTTCTCTACACGGAGCGACGCTTTGGCGATCAGAACTCTTCCTCCTCTTCCTCAGAGATCTCTCAGGAGACACTGTTTAGTCTGCGTTGGGTTTTCTGAATGATAGCTTCCAGATTTAAGGATGTCGTAGCCATACGTTCACACCTGTTAATATTCAGATCTCAGGTCCAGGGAACAATTTTACTGAATCCAAAGCGGCAGAGATTTGGTTTTCGTTCTTCAGAAAAAAAGAGCGATGATTAGATTTCTGTCCAGCAGAGAAATACCTCGAGGTTTACTCGACCTAATATGGTCTGCTGAAAGTTGGGCGACCAGTAAAAAGAGGTACAGAGATACGGAGCACCAGGAGTGACAAAATGAATTAATGAATTGTGTCAATAATTAATTAAAATTTGAAATAAATAAATGAATGGTCATTTAATTACTTCTCAAAATATGTTTCATTAATTAATTAATTAAACATTTCATCAATTATTTAATGGTGTATTACATTACTTCATTTAGTCACTCCTGGCCCTCCGTATGTCTGTGTCAAACAGCTAACGCACTTTTATCCATGTTTGTGCGACCTGCCTTAAAGTTCTGCTCATTTCCGGCTCTCTGCTTCATTCTTGGACTTTACTGGAGTTACTTTACTGGAGTTACTTTACTGGAGTTACTGGTTTCAAAGCATCTCCATTTGTGTCGGCCATTCTCCGACACGATCGACAGAATCTAAATGTTCAACACTCGTGCTCTACGAGTCCTCGCACCTGGAGGCAGTGGGCAGTGAACTCACCTGTGTTAGTGTGTGTGCTGGCCTCTGGTGCTGTGGTGTCACCTTGTTGCTGGGGTCAAGCTGTTTGTTGAACTCACTGTTCTCTGCTTCCAGCCTCGGGAGTCGAACCTGTGGAGACAAATCTGTGGCCTTCCCAGCCCACGCCTCATTCCCAAGACCCAATGTGAATATTTAGTCTCAAACACGACTAAAAGAACCTACAGACAGTCTGTAATCTGATTACATTTCATGCTGAAATTTTGAGCTCTAGTTTTTAAATTATGTCAAACAATATTTGATTCAAAGTTTGAGTTTATTTTCCACTAAAAACGACCAAAACCAGTCTCACTGCGAGTGTGTGATCTCTGATGCGCCCGTCCTGACACACGCTCATATTGCTTCGTCTTCTGGATTAAAATCGCTGCCCTGCTCTTTATTTTTCCGTTGCCGCGGTGAATGGTGGTATCGGAGCTCGATTGGTGATGGCTTTCTTTCTCCACTAATGAAAATAATCAGAGCTGACTTTGTGGAAGTGGAAACTGAGTCATCTGGAGCTAAAGCTGCGTCCTGGAACAGGAACCATCACATGAATACTGCACTGATTTTTAAAATGTAAGATTTCAGAGATCAGCACTTCAGTGTTTACAGATTCAGCTGGATGCATGGATGAATGCATAATGTGATTTTGGTCCAGTCTGTGTCAAACATAAAGCAAAAACACCTTAAAATCGTTTAAAATGATCATTTTTCCTCCAGTGTGGAAAACAGCACAGTGCACAGGCTGGAGTCCAGAAAGTCCACAGCTTTGTGTGACATTTGATACCACGTGTGAGTTTTAGAAGACGTAATCCAGCATGACGTGCGTGTGCCGATCGCTGGGAGCGCGGCGCCAAAACGTCGGAGTCCACTGTGGCTTCAGCGCCACGTCTCCGTCCACGTCTTCGCTCCACCAGCTGCCGAGTAACCAGAACAGACACTTGGCTGCTAAGTAGAGCGCTCCAGCGCCGAGAAGAAGCTTCAGGAAGCCAAAGTCCTCGCCGCCATCCCGCTTCTTTGGTTTTCCACTGAAAGCTGAAGACAGAAATTCAGAAAGTCTTTAAAATGGAATCTGGCTCGCGGTGTAGCAGCTCTGAACAATCACGTCTAAATATGGGAGCTTCATTTCTAGGTTCATGTCCAGAACTTTTACAGGAGCCAATTCTTCAGCAGACCCTACAGGTGATATAAAAAGCTAAAGTAAAAGCACAGATATGACACCAGCTCATTGTCTGTAGGGAAACATGACACACATGGTTTGATTTTAAATAAATAGCAGAGGTTAAAGGTCACATTACATCATAAAGTCCTGGCCTTTTAACAGGTGCAGTTGCTGCTACAGCTCATGATCATCTGAAGCAGTTAAGTGGAAAACGACTGGACGTCTTTTTTTAGATGTTTCACCTCATCACTGAGACTTCTGCACATCTGGATAAGACGTCCAGTTGCTTCCAACTCGAGTGCTTCTTGTGAAAGAAAACCAAAACGACAAATCATAAAAACAATGCAAATCTGGGGAAATAAAACCTCAAACGAAGCGCACATCTCAGCTTGAACTCGGGCGACCTGACCAAAGAAGCCAGTCAGACATATTCCACATTTTCTGCCATTAAAAACTTTTACATGTGAAGCTAAACTGAACCCTGACTGCAGGTTTACCTTCACGAGGCAGCTTCCAGTAACTGTACGCCGGTAGTTTCCTGTAGTTAGCTGCAGGCCCGCTCTGTGCTGATGTGTTGTAGCTGTAGTGCACGTGCTGCTCGTAGCTGCTGGGCTGCTGTGTGGATCCGCTGTAGTACTGCACCACGCTGCAGGTTTGCTGAGCTGATGGATCCGAGTAGGGGGTCTCTCCTATGCCCTGGAGCACATTTACGTAGTAGCCCATCTGGATGAGGAAGCTGGTGAGGTCCAGCTGGGGGTTCTGCAGGGCCTGGATCAGTTCACAGCTGATTTCAAAAGTCCTGTCGAATCTGAACCTCCCAAAGGCGGCTGGGTCGTGCTCAGTGATGTACACCGTCTCCACCACCCGGGTCTTCACCCGGTAACCAATGATGATGCGATCGATGTTGGAGTTGTTGCTTCTGACACCCGACCGATAATTTTCCCTCACGTACGCCGGCAGGTTTGCAGAAGCAGGATAAGTTTCTGTGCTCAGGTTGCCAACCTCAAAGTACGTAACCTGGAAAGAGAGTAAAGATGGAGGGCAGAGGCTGTCACAGGAGGAATAAAACAGCACTTTGCCCCTACAGTCTGAGTCCTACTCCCACCTGCACGCTCCCGCCTTTCCCCTTCTTCTCATTGCACTTATAATAACATGTTTGCCCATTCAGATTCCAGCTGAGAGCTTGAAACCTCAAACTGAAGTGTTTTTACTGAACCATAACCAGCTGGGCGGTTCCCCTAACAGGAAGCAGACTGATCTCTACCTGTGAAACTACCAAACAAACATGGCACACCTTACTCCTGCTCTTCCTGGGCCTGCTCAGAACAGGAAGGAGCTCCTCCATGTTTCCAAACAGGTGGAAGCCGAAGTTCCCGTTCTCCGGCTGACAGTCCGACACCAGCTGTGGAAACACATCAGGTGTTAGTCTGATTCACACACACAGACACACACAGACCTGATCTTACCTTCATGGTGACCACCAGCTGGACGACCTCGCAGGTCACACACTGGTTGGAAAACCAAAAGAGCAGCTGGAGGCCGTGTCGTGGAAAAGGACGGCCAAACCCTGAATACATCAGGTTCTCCGGAGTGCAGAGCTGCCACTGAACCATGGTGGAGCTCAGCACGCAACACACTCACACACATGCAAGTATTCAGGAGCTCTGCTTTCACTGTGAGGAGGCACTGCGCTGTTTCTGGTAAAAATGCAAAAACTGCACTTTGATGTATTGTTTAAATTCCATGTGTGCATCAGTGCTGAGCCAGTGCGCAGCTGTTATTATGTAGAGAGCCGCTCGCACAGTTATAACTAAAGAAATAACAAAATAATCAGAGTTAGAGATAAAAAATGCATTTCAGTAAAAGATTTCAGTAAGTATGTGGCAATATTACAGCTCTACTGTGGGATAAAACACACACACAACAGCATCTCATTTTTGCACATTTACAATTTTACTTTTTCACGTGTAAAACTGCAGATACAGTACTGTGCAAAAGTCATGAGTCACTCATTTCTTTATATTTTGCTGAGAAAATAGAAATATTTTATTATATTATATTTTAATAATATCATACTATTAATAATAATGTAATATAATATTATTATATATTAGTTAATTATTTAAAATAGACAATTTACCGCAAAGTGCACATAAATGGATGATTATTATTATACATAAAGCTAAAACAGAGTTTGTACAACTCTAATGAGACTGGAGGTGTTATTGCATGAAGGATCAAACTCTGATTGTACGATTCTATTCTCATAATTCCAACTAGGGATGGGTATCGTTTAGGTTTTATCCGATACCGGTGCCAAATCGGTACTTTTGAAACGGTGCCGGTGCTCAAACCGGTGCTCGAACCGGTGCTTAAAGAATGGAGAACACAAACTTTGTCCAAAAACCTCTCATGTTCAGCTGTTTTCCACTTTTTCTTTGGGCATTTTAGCCTTTTTGGCCAGGGTGAAGGGAGTATCTGCCATCAAACAAGAAGACAGCCGCATGTAGCTATGATGATGTTTGCTAGTTCACCTTACATGCATTAATGTAATAACGTGGTTAGCCTACTCAACGTAAATTACACACGAACAACATTAAGCTACTCACGCAGAGAAGAACGGCTGCTGCTGCATCATCATCCTCATCATTTCTGCTACACTGGCAGGGCTAGGGGCCAGGACTCTCCTCTTCGGGTTTTTGGGGGATGTTGCTCCGGGTCCGATAACTGGCAACCCACCCAACGTGCACAGTGTGAGGTCTCGCAGCAAGCTATCAAATACGGCGCATTTCTGGGCTTTTAAAAAAAACGCTATGCGTCGCCAGGTGTTTCATCGGATTCGAGGTGTTACCTTCTTTGACAGTATCACAGTATCAGCTTAAAGCACTTGTTGCTGCTGAGTTTGCATATTTTGCTGTGAAGTACAGCCAGACTTTGACCGCTTCGCCTTGGACATTTTTAATCTGTAGCTCTGCTCTAACAGAACGTACGTACCTGGACCCGCCTACTATCCTCGGAAACGTAAAATGATTGGCTAGAAGTGTATCACAGCTCAGGAAAAAAAAGCACCGAAATAAAGCACCGAAATGTGCGCTGCTTTTCGGTCTGGTTACTACCGTTTATGTCAGAACCGGTGCCATCATGGCACCGGACACCGGTACCCATCCCTAATTCCAACAATTAAAAAAAATTAAAATGCAGCCTTTCTATGAGCTCAACAAACATCAGCAAACACACAAACTGTTTGTCTCACGGTGTGTTGCAGCTAAAGCTCCAGCTGCTTATTTCACAGGGAGAGAGAAGAAAGAGAGCTAACATCACTCAGAGATGGAGAAAGATAAGAAAGAAGGACAGGAGAGGAGAGGAAGAGGAGAGCTTAGAGGTAAAGGAAGGACGCTCATTTAAAGCTCACACGGAAGTCCTCGTGTTGTTAAATCTGTACATGTCACATTATGTTTGTTCATATAAACTGAGGCAGACTAAATGTCACGGGTCTGGGTCCGTTGGACCCAGTATGTGGAGTTTCATGTTTTTGTTATTCCATGTTTGAGGTTATTATGTTTTGGTTTTAGTTTGCATCAGGGATTGTTTTCTTGTTCTCTTGTTGTGTTTATGATGATGATTATGATGTTTATTATTTGAGTTTCATGTTTAAGGATTTGTTCTCGGTTGTATCTCACGTTTAGTTTAGTTCAGGTTCCATGTGTCATTCTGTCTGTCTCTCAGTGTCATGTCTGCGTCTTGGTGTGGTGTTCTCATTTCCTGTTTTATTGTGAAGGTCTGGGTCTCATGTGAGTGTGTTCAGTTTTACCTCTGTCTCGTCTTGTTGATCATTCTCAGCTGTGTCCACCACCTGTGTGTAATTCCCCTGTGTTTCTCTGGGTGTATTTAAGTCATGTCCTCCGTTATTGTAGTTGCTGGTCCGTCTGTGTATTCCAACCTGCCTCATCTGTGTTTCTACCATGTCTCACCCGTGTGTTCTCCCTGCTGTCCGCCGTTAGTCTCTTCTGGTCGTTCTCGTTAAGGTTTGTGCTCTGTAGTTTAGTTGATCCCAGTATAGTTTAGTTCTAGCTCCATTTGCCGTTTGTATTTACTTTCATGTTCAATAAACCACCTTTACACCTTCACGACTGCCTGCATTTGGATCCTCCTTCATTTCCTCCACACGGCTCACCTCACTCGCCGTGACAGTACGGACCAGCCAGATATGGATCCAGCGGCATTCACCACACCCACGGAGCTTCGGGACCTCATCACGAACTCCGCTTCAAAAATAATCAACCTGTGGCTAGAGCATGAGGGAGAAGCATTCCTCCACGTTCTGGAAGCCAGACTGCAACAGCTGCTCACGGATTATCCCTGGCTATTGGACTCACTACACCCACTCGTGCAAGACTTCATCCTTCACGAACTTCACCTACACCCACCAGCCGCTACCGCTTCCCAACCCAGCCGGACGCCGGAGGTTTTGCCCGGCCCGCCGGAGGTTTTGCCCGGCCCGCCGGAGGTTTTGCCCGGGAGGAAGCGACTATCGCGCCATTGGCGCGTCGCCCCACAGCCGGAGATTAGGACTTCGGAACTGCCGGCTGTGGTGAGTGGAAAAGACGCTCCGTCTGTTTCACCAGTTCATATGACTGTTTATACCGGGGCTGTGTTCGTTGAGTCAGCTGCTCAGCCGGTAGCTCGGTTAGCTGCCCAGCAGTCGCTAACTCAGTCAGCCGCTCAATCATCACCTCCATTACAGTCACAGTCAGACCCAGTAGACACCATGTTACAGTCCATAGCCCAGTCAATAGCTCAGTTGGCAAGAGATTCATCAGCCTTATTATCAGTTCAGCCAGCCACTCCACCACCTGTTACTACTTCGCTACCTGTAGCTCAGTTGCCACCAGTTCAGCAGCCTGTCCACTCATTTACCCAGCCTTTATCCTCACAGCCTCATTACAAGCAGGGAACACACTCCACACAAACTTTTGCTGGTTCATTTAAGCCGGCCATCTCAGAGACAGTTGCTCCCTCTAGGGCCTCCCCAGAGGCTGGGTGTCAGTCACCAGCCAACTCTGGACCCCTAGAGGTCAAGACGCCAGCACCAGCAGCCTCACCGGAGAACTCACCAGAACAGCCTCGGCTCTCAGCACCCCCTGAGAGTTCAAGTGAGTTCACCCGTCCGCCTCAGTCCTCTGCTAAGTGTATTGGGGAACACTTTCAGCCCTCTGAGGACTGTATCCCACTGTTGCTGCCTGAGTCTAGCCAAAGTGCTGCTCAGTCCCAGCCAGTGTCCCCACTGGCAGAGGTCTCCGTACCTGCTGCTTCAGAGACTGGTTCCACTGGAGGGCCTGAGGAGCCCGTCCAGTCTCAAGTCATGTTAGCTGGGGGTTCAGGTGAACCCAGCCAGCGTCCTGCCTCATCGGCTGGAGGGCCTGAGGAGCCCGGCCAGCCTCAAGTGTCGTCTGCTGGGGGTTTAGGAGAACCCAGCCAGCCTCAAGTGTCGGCTGCTGGAGGGCCCGAGGAGCCCGTCCAGCCTCATGCCACGTCTGCTGGAGGGCCCGAGGAGCCCGTCCAGCCTCATGCCACGTCTGCTGGAGGGTCCGAGGAGCCCACCCAGCACCACGCCTCGTTAGCTGAGGGTCCTGGAGGACCCAGCCAGCACATCCTCACATCTGCTGGTGGTCCTGGAGGACCCAGCCAGCACATCTCCACATCACCTCCTGCAGCATCACCGCCGTCAGGTTCCGCAGCCGTCCCGCTGCCGTCAGGTTCCGCAGCCGTCCCGCTGCCATCATTCGCGCCTGGTCCGGCCTCCGCGTCCTCATCTGCGCCTGGTCCGGCCTCCGCGTCCTCATCTGCGCCTGGTCCGGCCTCCGCGTCCTCATCCGCGCCTGGTCCGGCTTCAGCTCCGCCTTCGTCTGGTCCGGCCCCGTCTGGTCCTGTGGTTGCCACGCCGCCGTCAGTGCCAGCTCGACCCGTTCCGCCTCGCCTCTGCCGGCCGTTTTCCGGGCCTCTAAGATGGCATCATGGCCTTCGGGGACGGCCTCCGGAAGGAGTTCGTCGCCGCCGCTGGCATCGCAGCTGTCCTCCGGACCTGCTCAGTGGCCGCCACTACCTTCCAAGAGGTCGGCCTCCAGAACTGTTTGCCCGTCGCCGCTGTTGCCATGTGCACGGTCGGCCCCCAGAACTGTTTGCCCGTCGCCGCCGTTGCTGTGTGCACGGTCGGCCCCCAGAACTGTTTGCCCGTCGCCGCCGTTGCTGTGTGCACGGTCGGCCCCCTGACTGTGTTATGGACTAGTGGACTGTCGTGTTTTGGTTCTGGACTCTCGTGCTCCTGGTTTTTTGTGTTTCGGGCCCTCCTTCCTGGGCTCCCTCTAGGGCCTCCCCAGAGGCTAGGTGTCAGTCACCAGCCAACTCTGGACCCCTAGAGGTCAAGACGCCAGCACCAGCAGCCTCACCGGAGAACTCACCAGAACAGCCTCGGCTCTCAGCACCCCCTGAGAGTTCAAGTGAGTTCACCCGTCCGCCTCAGTCCTCTGCTAAGTGTATTGGGGAACACTTTCAGCCCTCTGAGGACTGTATCCCACTTTTGCTGCCTGAGTCTAGCCAAAGTGCTGCTCAGTCCCAGCCAGTGTCCCCACTGGCAGAGGTCTCCGTACCTGCTGCTTCAGAGACTGGTTCCACTGGAGGGCCTGAGGAGCCCGTCCAGTCTCAAGTCATGTTAGCTGGGGGTTCAGGTGAACCCAGCCAGCGTCCTGCCTCGTTGGCTGGAGGACCTGAGGAGCTCGTCCAGTCTCACGTCATGTTAGCTGGGGGTTCAGGTGAACCCAGCCAGCGTCCTGCCTCATCGGCTGGAGGGCCTGAGGAGCCCGGCCAGCCTCAAGTGTCGTCTGCTGGGGGTTTAGGAGAACCCAGCCAGCCTCAAGTGTCGGCTGCTGGAGGGCCCGAGGAGCCCGTCCAGCCTCATGCCACGTCTGCTGGAGGGCCCGAGGAGCCCGTCCAGCCTCATGCCACGTCTGCTGGAGGGCCCGAGGAGCCCGTCCAGCCTCATGCCACGTCTGCTGGAGGGTCCGAGGAGCCCACCCAGCACCACGCCTCGTTAGCTGAGGGTCCTGGAGGACCCAGCCAGCACATCCTCACATCTGCTGGTGGTCCTGGAGGACCCAGCCAGCACATCTCCACATCACCTCCTGCAGCATCACCGCCGTCAGGTTCCGCAGCCGTCCCGCTGCCGTCAGGTTCCGCAGCCGTCCCGCTGCCATCATTCGCGCCTGGTCCGGCCTCCGCGTCCTCATCTGCGCCTGGTCCGGCCTCCGCGTCCTCATCTGCGCCTGGTCCGGCCTCCGCGTCCTCATCCGCGCCTGGTCCGGCTTCAGCTCCGCCTTCGTCTGGTCCGGCCCCGTCTGGTCCTGTGGTTGCCACGCCGCCGTCAGTGCCAGCTCGACCCGTTCCGCCTCGCCTCTGCCGGCCGTTTTCCGGGCCTCTAAGATGGCATCATGGCCTTCGGGGACGGCCTCCGGAAGGAGTTCGTCGCCGCCGCTGGCATCGCGGCCGTCCTCCGGACCTGCTCAGTGGCCGCCACTACCTTCCAAGAGGTCGGCCTCCAGAACTGTTTGCCCGTCGCCGCCGTTGCCATGTGCACGGTCGGCCCCCAGAACTGTTTGCCCGTCGCCGCCGTTGCCGTGTGCACGGTCGGCCCCCAGAACTGTTTGCCCGTCGCCGCCGTTGCCGTGTGCATGGTCGGCCCCCAGAACTGTTTGCCCGTCGCCGCCGTTGCTGTGTGCACGGTCGGCCCCCTGACTGTGTTATGGACTAGTGGACTGTCGTGTTTTGGTTCTGGACTCTCGTGCTCCTGGTTTTTTGTGTTTGTTTTAGCGTACTGGAACTTATCTTTATCACTCTGTTAATGTTTATAATGTTTTAACCTTCAGCATTGTGTGTGGACTTCACTGGTGCCTACTATGCCTGGTGTATTATTGGTTAGTTATGTCACCCGCCTGTTAGTATATTTTATTTCTATGTTGTATTTTATATTTGTATTTATTATTGCTCTTAACTCATTCTGGGAAGCACTTTGGCATGTGCTATATAAATAAATTTGTATTGTATTGTATTTACTGGAGTAAAGAATTTGAATCAGTATTTGAACTTTTAGTACAAATGACACTAACACTAAACAACTAAACAAATGGGAATGAATGATCTGTCAGGCTGCTGGTAACAAAGTGCCTAAAGAAGCAACTTAAAATGTATTTTCTGCTGAGCTGGCTGTGATGAGGCAGAGTTGGGCGGCTTAACAAGCCAAGAATAAAAAAATCATTCCTCTGAAAATGCTCAGGCACAAGCACAAGTGCAAAAACAGCCCACTGTGGAGACCTGCTGCTCAGGACCACTTTAAAACATTACAACAAAGTCTGTCTCGCAGGGAATAATCCAAAGGAAAAAGGGGTGGCTCGGGACTTTCGCACAGCACTGTATAGTTGTAATATTAATAATGTAATCGTTCACATTATTCGCGTATTATGGCTTGTTTTCGATAAATGAAATCACTGAGTTCATTAAAACATTTATTCCAACAACACAACACTGAGCTGAGCCATTATAATGCAGTTCCTTATTTCTAAAAAAAAGCTTTATGATCGTGGTCTAGTCCAATGAAGCTATTAAATAATGACTTTAAGCAAACGGCGAGCTGCAGTGCAGAGAAAATCGCTGCTGTAAAGTCTGATGTGCTGTTTTCTTCTTTATTTACCGTTTTTGTTGTTTTCTCGCTCTGTTTCCTCATTTTCAGGAGGCGCGCTACAGCCCGGAGCGCGAACGTCAAATGCGCGCTCGTTCACGTCGTTCCGTAACGTGGGTCCTAGAGGACGTCCTCTGCTGGCGTCATTTGCGCGCCGCCTAGCTTCCCATGCACTCTCCTTCTCCCGAAAGCCTGCGGATAGATGTTTCGATTTCAGGTGAGTGTAGCTCTGTGGAAATAATCAGGTGTGTTTTCCCGAGGAAGAGTTCCGGTGAGTCCCGGAGAGCTCACGATGACCACAGAGCGCGCGCTGTACGTGCTCGGCGTTCACTATTGTTTATGCGGCTGAACTCGGTGCGGCCTGCGAGGCAGCCCGCTTTCCTGGTGCTGAACCGGGGACGGCGAGCCCTGTCTCGGCCCGTGTGGGTTACAGTACTGTAAAGTAAACCAGCGTCCGCTGTGACAGTCCGGAGTGTCGCAGCGGCCCTGACTGTGTCGTATTCGGCCTCTGAGGGCAGCATTTAATCGACGCGAGTCATATGCGATATCACGTCAGCATTAGCATTGCGGCTAACTCTCTCTCTAACCTCTGCTAGCTGCAGGGTGCCAGAGTGCTGTGATAAGAAACGTTATTGTTCCAAGCAGGTAGTTTAAAAATGGAAGGCTACTAATGGCTTCTCTTGTCAGTACCGTAGTGTTCCTGTTTTGAGTTAATGTCTTCTGCGTTTCATGTTTTTCCCAGTGAAAGCAGGGTCATTGTCTCAGCTAGCTACTGCTAGCATTTGGCCAGTTGTCAATGCTACTCCTAGTATTTACTTACATGCTATAAATGCCAACTCAGGCTGAGGCGTTTCTTTTGCAGCTCAGTTTAGCACACTTTGACCACTCCAAGGCCCAGTGTCGGTTTGAATCAGACTTTCTGGCACCTGGATGGGTTAAATAAAAGTAACTGTCATCACAGGTCCATGTGGCCCTGACAGCACACTGATGATCAGCCAGTTTATACAAGATAATAACGGTGCTGTAAGCTCCAGCGAGTCAGCATTTTATTCATAAAATGAACCGTCGTATAACAAATCTGTCAGTTGCTCGACAAGAATGAATTTACTGCTGCCTCTGAGGACATGCGCAGTGTTTGGTAGGCGTGATCCAGCTTTTTCCAGCTCCGTTTAGATCCAGATACCAACACTGCAGCTTAAGGTATCTGCTAGATATCCACTGATCTGATACCAGTGCTAAAGGAAGTTGTGTTTCTCACTGCGAGGAAGAGACTGGGCATCACTCTCTATGCTTAAGACATCTGGCTTAATTTTAAAATTATATCCTGACCTTTGTAAGGTGACATGGCCACCGTGATCACACCTATTGATTTTCAATCCTATTCGATTTTCAAGTGAAGATTTTCACCGTGGGCTGTCTGTCACAGGTCCTTAAACAATAAGCTTGCCCCGAGTACTCCTCGTTCCTGACACCTGGAATGACCACGTTTAAAAAGTAAACTTAACATAACCTTCTCCCTCACACGGTGCCAAGCTACTACACTTCCAGCACAGTTCCTGAGCCTGGATAAAGTGGAGGGTTTCATCAGGAAACGTAGCACAAGACGGCAAAACAATAAAGAAATATTGTCATCATTTACTTTGATTCAGAGTAAAGCGTGCAAGGCTGCTGCACCTGCATTGTTTGGTGCAATCGTTGAAGTTTCTGTGAATGTATTTTTGAGACCTGTGGGCCATCTTTGATACGTTTTTCTATATTGAGTGTAAACAAGCCTCTGCTGAGAAATTTGTGAAGCTCTTTCAGTTCCTGCGGTAAAGAGTAACGATGCACCCGGATCAATAACAAGATTTATTTGGCGGTATGGATGCTGCCGTTTACTTTCGGCTGCTCCATTAGTTGCCAAGAGGAAGCACAGATTTACGCCGAATGTCCTTCCTGGCACAGCTCTCTCGTTTATCCCGGCTGAGGACGGACACGAGGAGACCCTGAGCAGACCCAGAACATGATGACAAATGAAGTCTTTTGGCTGCTTTGGGAGGATGTAGGTGTCCTCCAGAAGACTGGAGGAGGTTACAGTGGAGAGAGGAGTCTGGGAGTCTTTGTTTAGCTCCTGAGAACCCGTCTGGATAAGCATCGGAAAATTGATGAACATTTTTAAACGTCTTGATGCATCTCAATCATCCAGGAAAGTAAATCTCCAAAAAGTTGATTCTGTTCATCTGGACGTAGCGTTTTGTGGGAGAAACGTTTCGTCACTCATCCAGGTGACGTCTTCAGTCTCAGCTGACTGCAGGTTTCAGTCTTATAAACATACATTTGCATCATGACTGAAACCAGCCCACTGAAGGAACAATGGGCTGGGAGGTCAGGTCCTTAGTCTTAATTATGCAAATTCTCATGACCATAGATCAACAACCACTGATCAAAGACCACTGATCAATGGCCATGAGTCCCATTCACAGAGATGTCCTGTTTATACGATTGGGGAAACCTGCAGTCAGCTGAGACTGAAGACGTCACCTGGATGAGTGACGAACCGTTTCTCCCACAAAACGCTGCGTCCAGATGAACAGAATCAACTTTTTAACAGTGTCAGCTTGTGTTTAATGTCTCATCAGTTTTACAGCAGCTGAATCAGGATCATCCCTCACATGGAGGAAGGGCCCTGAAGCAGCAGCAGGACATATTTTAAGCAATAATATTTATGTGTCACTAGTAAAACACGTCAGCTTTTTGAATTGATTGTCTCTGAGACTCACTGAACTGGTTGTGTGTCAGATCGGACACACCCAGAGGATGCTTTTGATTGCAGAGCTCTGAGAATGAATAAGATCGTGGATCTGATTTACTATAAATGTCTGATGGAGCCGTGTGTCGAGCAGGACCATCCACACGATTTAGAGGCCAAGAGGGTTTTTCTCATGCTGATGGAGAGAGGGCTTTGGATGACAACATATCTGCAGCTGTAGAAATTATAATAATATTAATAATAATAAATTTTATTTATAGGCACCTTTAAGACCCTCCAGCTCACCTTACAATAGTACAATAACAGTAGCAATATTATAAAACATAGCAAAATACAAATTAAACATAAGGTTAAAAAAAGCATGAAAGTATAAAAGCTAAGCAAGATCAAACTACACTAAGACAGAATCATGGTGAAGGCTTTGCAGCTCTGAGTGTTGAGACATTATTTTATAGAGTCACAGATTATTCTGACGTCCCAGTCGCAGCTGTTCGGTCACCTCGTCTTTCACATCTGTAGATCTTTTCATCCCTCTTGTCCTCCTTTATTTTAGTCCCTGGATGAAGACTGTATGCTGGAGGAGGAAGATGATGGATTGATAGAAGACGAAGATGAAATCGATCAATTCAACGATGACACTTTTGGAGCCGGGGCCATCGGTAAGAAAGAAACATCTTTTTTTTCCAGTCTGACTCTGTTGTCTAGACGAGGTGAGGTTGTACTGTGGATCTGTCCTGTCAGATCTCCTGGATGTTCGTATTAAACACGCCTGGCTAGTTTTTTCTTGCTCTCGGGCCTGTCGGACACGTCGTGCACACAAATTGCTCAAACACAGTCTAACAATAACAAAATGGAGTAAACCAATGAGCAGCATCGGTTCTCACAATGACTGATAAGTTTCTTTGCTGTTGTGGAGCGTGCAGTGAAATGTTTGAACCATGAAACTGAGTTAGCTGTACGATAGCAGCATCAGCGCGTCAGGAACAGGGTCAGCTCCTTCACTTAGCTCGCAGCATTTCTCAGACTCTGCTCTGACAGGCTGATGACTGAGAGGGTGACTTATACCCTGATTATCTTTGAGTATCTGCAACAACATCTGCTTTTTATTAGCACACAGGCCCAGCTGTTCTCACCTCCTTTCATTCAGTGAGAAAAGACTGAATGTGCTGCTGAAGCATTTAACCATGAACAAGTCATTGAACCAAGGATGACATGTAGGCCACAGTTTTACTGGAGTCTTCATTGCTACTGGAGAGAAACTCATAATTATTTTATATATTACTGGGGAGCTAAATCTGTAATTTATTGGTAGATTTGTATCACTAAGCTTTTAGAACATTTAGACGCTCAAATCGGTGGCTGCTGTCAGCCTGGTTCTTTATTATAAGGAGCGCGGTGCTGCTCAACTGCAGAGAAACCGTATTTTAAATCACACGAGCTCAGTTTCTGGATGACAGCGCTGCCGCTCGTTTACAGCCCCGGTATACTCTGATATTTTCCAAGAGGCCCCATAAATGAGGTCACATGTACATGCGACCTCTGAGGGTTTGAAGGCGCTCTGTGTGTTTATGAACACGGATTCTCATCCTCACGTCTCTGCTTTTATTTTGTCGGATGGTTTGTGTCTTTGCATATTTGTCTGTGGTGACCTTTGACCTTTCACATGTGATTTGGGGCTGCGCAGATTTGATGTTCTTTGTTTGTTCCAGATGACGACTGGCAGGAGGAACACAAGCGCCTCGCCGAGCTCGATGAACGGGACGAGTTAGGGGCGGGGCTGGGGTTCGGAGGAGGGGGGATGGGAGGGGACTCAGACTTGAGCACAAGCGAGCGCCCGTCCTCCACCCGAATCCCTTCTTCTGTAGTCCATCCCCCTCCACCATCATCCCTCGCTTCCCTCAGCTTCTCCTCTTCCTCGTCTAGACTGCCGCCATCAGGTAGGTGATGTCATCAGATGCTGAAGCATCAAGTGGAGATCGGCATCTTTTAAAGTCTGTAATCTCTCACTTCAGATGTGGAGGATCGAGTGGGGGAGGGGGATTTGGCCGAGTCTCTGGCCAGGCTGATCCTGGACGCTGACCCGGCCATTGCTGGAGTCGGGGCAGCTGAGAGACCCGGTCTGCCCCCCGGCTCCTCAGGATCCGGCCTCTCCGCCCTGCGGGGGCTGGACCAGCCCAGAGTCCTGCCGCAGCCCTCCCCCATCCTGCCTCCCACCCAGCCACACCAGCATCCCCAGCACCAGCTGCCTCCCGGGCTCCCTGTGTCAGGTGAGAATGAGTCGACCGCTCAGTGGGCTTTATTTTTAAAGATGTCACCAAGATTTTAATTGCGTGCGTGTGTGTGTGCGCACCCTGACTGTGGATCTGTTGTCACATGACTGTTGGTCACAGTTGATTCGTAGCGTCTGTCATTTGGTCTCTTTTATATGAGCTGGTTCGTGTGAGCAGCTTCATTTTGGGGAATTTAAATGTTGAATAAGTTGATGAAATTTCATATTTTTAAAGATGCACTTGGTTGTTTTCTTTGATCGATCTGTTGTTCATCAAAGAGTCGTTGTAAGAAAGCTTGGCGTCTTAACCCACTGGCAGATTTTGGAGCCTAAAGGGTTGATGTTGAATTCGTGGCTGCGATGCTCAGAGCAGACCTACCTGCTGTTTGCTTTCTGCATGTCGGGAACTTGGGAGGTAAAACCAGGAGTCATTTTCTGCCTCATGAGAAACGCTGGTATCCGAAATTTGGAAAAGCCTTTCACACACTTGGAGCAAGAAAGTATTTGTCTTCCACAGCATGTCTTTATCCTGTCTTCCTTCTCTCACCAATCACAGCAGATGGCCCCGCCCCTCCCTGAGCCTGGTTCTGCCGGAGGTTTCTTCTTGTTAAAAGGGAGTTTTTCCTTCCCACTGTCGCCAAAGTGCTGCTCACAGGGGGTCATATGATTGTTGGGTTTCTCTGTATCTACTGTACAATATAAAGCACCTTGAGGCGACTTTTGTTGTGACATATAAATAAGATTGAATTGAATTAATGTTTGACAGTAAAACTGAACAGAAGCAGATCAAGTGAACGCCTCGTGTGAGGCTGCTGTGCTCTCTGAAACTGCCGGGCAGCTTCCCAAAGATTCCCGCTCTAGGATCAGGCCGGCGATGACTCCATGTTTCTGCTGTTCGTTCAGCAGCTTAAGTTCACATTAGCTCCAGAAGCATGCTGTGTGTTTGCCCTGTGTAACTGAAACCTGCTGTTGTGCTTCAGGCCTTCCTCCCTCGTCCATGCTCAGCTACCAACAGCAGCAGCACTTGCTGCGCAGAGGCACCGCTCCCATGGGCCAGGTCAGTGTTTTTCCCTTCATGTGCCGTATCAGACTTTGCAGCGTGGCAAAATGTTTTTGAGAAAATTAAATTGAATCATGCACCAAAAATCTCCGAACAGGTGGATTTAAGATTTCCTGTCTTGTGTTTAGTCTGATCACTGCAGCAGAATCGGTTTAAGCCTGATGTGCATGTTTGTTTCTTGAATCTGTCTCTCATAGATGAGCTCTCACAGTATTTGGGAGAACAGCATGGGCTTTGGCCCCGTGAGCGTCACCCCGGGATTGCTCACACACATGGAGGTTAAACTTTACTCTTCTTATTGGATAGCTAACCGTTCAGTTTAGGTGTTAATTCTAGGATCAAACATAAAGAAATGAACGACTAAATACATTAATGTAGTTATTGTTCATATTTCTGTCTTCAGGATAATCCACTCATGTCGATAATCAAAGAGGTGGGCCATCCTAAACGAGCTCCTCAGGGCAGGAACGATGAGGATCTGTCAGAGAGGGCTCCTCCTCCACGCTCTTCTTCCCCTGTGATTGGCTCCCCTCCGGTGAGGGCGGTGCCAATCGGGACTCCACCCAAACAGCCGATGAGCCACGCGCTGAATCACCAGGTCAGAAACAGGAAGTCTTCCTGCTGGGTGTCCCTCCCTGCTGTGAACACGTGTTTCTGTCGCAGGATTTAAACGTTGCCGTGGCGCCGAGATGTGCTTTTAAGGTTACGAAGCAGAATGGCAGGCGTCCGGCTGCGTGTAAGGGCTCAGTCTCTGTTAACCCCGCCCTCTGTCTGTGTGTGTTTGTGTAGATCCACCATCCCACTGCGGTCCACGTGAGAGCCCCGGTCCAGCACAGATACCCCGCTCCTTTCCCCGAGCGTCTGTCTCCCAACACCCTCCTCAACATTGCTGTGAGTGTTTCCTCTCCACCCGCTGCCCCGTCTGCGTTAGTCAGCAGACTCCTGCGCTCAGGACGGTGCGCTGCAGCGTGTTTACAGGCCAAATAGAAAAGACATCACAGGTTTATTTTTGACAGGAATCATACTGGTGATGATTTAATATCATGTGGTTTTCATTTACGCACCATGGAACAATAAAAGTGCTAATATCACTGTTTGCTGTATTTGTTGATGAGCTAGCAGCTGATTGTGTGGTGACCTCCACCAGCACCTGATCAGGTGGTTCAGCACTGAGCTGATGGAGGCTGCAGGGTGGAGCTGTGTGATTTGGGATCACAATGAAATGATTGCACTTTGTATTGTAGCTTAATCAGGATGACTGAAGAGCGTTCAGTCTGTGTGGGGCTGATGACATCAGCAGGTTTCTGTAGGTGAACCTGCGGAGGCGGAGCCTCGTGGTCACCACCAGGGCTGTGGATGAAAATACTTGAACCTGTGACTGTGTGGACGGCTCGAGCTGCTGTGTGTAGTCACACCCACAAAGGTCCAGGAAGGACCCGTCTATGTTTATAAAGGCAGGAATCATATTTACAGCTTCGGCCCAGCTGCTCCGATTTTAGTTTTCCCCACAAACAGCGCGGTCATGTGACCTCATCACCGTGTTTTACTCTGACGTCACTTTTTTGTGTGTTGTCAGAACTCTCCTCTGTGCCGCGGCCCGTTCCCCCCCAGAGTCGGTCCTGTTCTGTCGCAGATTCAACGCGCCCAGCTGCTCAACTCTCAGGTCAGACACACACACTGGCAGACTTGCATACATGTTGTTATTACACATATACGTGATGTTATTACACACAGCCAGTTCAATTCCACCATCAGGGTCTTTCTGTGTGGAGTTTGCATGTTCTCCCCGTGTTTGCGAGGGTTCTGTCCTCCGGCTTCCTCCCACAGTTCAAAGACATGCAGTTAGTGGGGATAAGTTAATTGATCAAATTGCCCACAGGTGTGACTGCAGGAGTGAATGTGAGAGCGAATGGTTGTCCATCTTTGTGTGTTGGCCCTGCGACAGACTGGCGACCTGTCCAGCGTGTACCCCGCCTCTCGTCCAATGACAGCTGGGATAGGCTCCAGAGCCACCGGCGACCCTGAAAAGGAGAAGCGGATGGATGTTTTTACATACATGTTGTTATTACTTACATGTTAGGCTACCTCGTTAAGCGTGATCGATGACATGTCAGCGAACGCTCCCTCACAGCTTCTCAGGTTCTCGACTGTCCCGTGTGTCCAGGTGGCAGGATTTCCCCGCGGCGGTCCTCCTCCTCTGCTGCCAGGCGGGGGAGGTTTCAGGCCCTTCTTCGGAGGCCCTCCTCCTCCGCACGGTCACCGAATGGGCCCCCCACCACCTCATGGGCCCCCTAACCACGCGCCGCCGCTCCGGCACAACACCACTCACCTTCACCCACAGCACCGCCGCATGCTCACCCAGCGCATGCAGAGCCGAGGAGGGTAAGCAAGCGCGCGAGAAACACAGCCTGCTCATTGGTCGATTCGACGCGCGGTCATCGTCTTGTTGCGTCTGTGCAGGGACCGCAGGCCCGGGATGGACCGGCGCAGCAGAGACCCCTACAGCAACCTGATGACTCAGAAAGAGAAGGAGTGGGTGACGAAGATCCAGATGATGCAGCTGCAGAGCACAGACCCTTACCTGGATGACTACTACTATCAGGTGGGTTTCACCGACGCTTGCTTCAGCTAAAGCAGCCCCACACGAGTCAGTGTGATGGTTGTTCATGGTGTGTGTGTGTGTGTGTGTGTGTGTGTGTGTGTGTGTGTGTAGAACTACTATGAGAAAATGGAGAAGCGTCAGGAGAAAGAACAAGACAGCAGCAAGAAGGAGCACACCACCAAGCTCATCACTCCTCAGGTGGCCAAGGTGGAGCACACCTACAGACCAGGTAACCCACACCGGCGCTTCGCCGCGTGATGTCACATGTCGCGCTGCTGATCGAGCTCAGCTCTGACGCGGGTCTGTCTGCAGTTCAGTTCGCAGGCTCTCTGGGTAAACTGACCGTCTCCAGCGTCAACAACCCCCGCAAGATGATCGACGCCGTGGTGACGACTCGCTCAGACGACGAGGTTTTTATTTCTTTCTACATGCAAACGTTTTTATGCCGACGCTGCTTCAGCTGCACTTTATTCGGAAAGTTTGCTTTATAAACAAAAATGGAGGCTCAGATGAGAGCGGGTTGTTTCTTTAGACCAGGTGACGATCAGGTCGCACAAGAACAAAACACGTTGTGAGACCATGAAGCAGCTGCAGGATCTCCACAACTTCAAATGCTCTGAAACTTGGTGAAAGGTTTGATCACATCAGAAAGCTGCCTCGTGATCGAATCAGAAAAACAGAATTCTGATTAAGAGTCGGCTGGAAATGAGAATAAATGAGACGTTATGGCACTAAATACATCAGTGTTTCCCTCACATGTGTGTTTGTATGTCGCTCTGAGAGAAACCTGAGTCTTTGCCGTTAGCAGACGCTGCTAACAGCCTGCGGCCCAGCAGCTCCACTCGAGGCTGGACGTACGGCACAGCTGGCAGTCGGTGTTACGGTGGATCAGTGTCCCTGTGAAACGAGCTTCAAATTGTCCTGAATCCACTTTATCCACCAAACCCAGCAGGCAGATAGAAACATGTGACACAGCAGCTGTTTGGTTCTGCTTTTCTGTTTTATCAGGTTTCAGCTCCCGTTGATCTTTTTGTTTCCGTTTTCTTGAAGGAGAAACGAGAGAAGCAGGTTTGGAATAAGAGGCGACAAATCCTCTACACAGTGGAGAAGGTAGGACGAGCAGAGCCGTGCACGACAGGATGTTCATGCAGACGGCAGGAAACGCTTCGAGAAATGTAACCTTCCTCCTCCTCTCTCCTCCTCCCCCTCCGCCCTGCAGATGTACAGTTTGCTGTTGGAGGTTCAGGACTTTGAGAAGTGCTTCGTCCAGGCGCCGGAGGAGGACCGCGAGGCTCTGCTGGAGCAGCACAAGAGCAACACGGAGCAGCTCTGCAGCTCGCTGCGGGAGAAAGAGTGGGACGACAGGTAGGAGGGGGCGGCCCTTACCCTGTCCAATCAGCGCCGTCACAGGCGGCTCAGCGGTGTAACGTTTTCTTCTCCTCCTCTGTGAAGAGTGAGTGACGAGCAGTGTGTGATGATCATGTCGGTGAGGAAGGGCAAGCGGCTCATCTCCCGGCTCCTCCCCTTCCTGCCCTCAATGCAGGCTGCTGCTGTTGTCATGGCAATTGCCCGCAACCTTCCCGCTTTAGCCAAGAAGGACAAACAGGACCAGGTAACCCCCGCAGGAAGTGACATCACTTTCACCTGTGTCTGTGCGGCGTTAACGCCTCTGCTCTCCGTTCAGGTGCTGTGCTGGTTGGTGGAGCCGGTTTCTGCAGTGATCCAGTCGTTATCGAGCGCCTCCCTCACAGATCTGCTCCAGGAGCTCCAAGGCAGCGAGGGCCAGCTGGCCACAGTGCTGCACAACAAGGTACGCGCCCCACAGCCCAGCCCGGACCAATCACAGAGCACGCGCCTCACTCCAGGTCACCCATAGCAACAGAAGGAAATGCCGTTTGTGCCACTTCCTGTTTCCAAAGTTTCTGAACTTTTTTTCTTCAACGTCACGACCAAACTCCAGATTTCAGCTGCTGCAGCTGCTCTGACAGAGTCTGTGATCACATGATTACACCTGAGCGCTCATTTCATTGTAAAACAAGCCGAAGAGTGTAAAGCTAGCATCACCTGCAGAGACGCAGCTGTGCTCGGAGTCCCTGAAGGATGGACGGGAACGCTTACATCAGCGCACCTGCAGATCCTCACACGCACAGTTTGTCCTTCCTGTTCCTCAAACGTCGCTGGGTTTGTGTCTCTCTGGGATTTTTATCCAGAGACCAAAGAGAACTTTTCTTCTCCTTCAGTATATCTGATGTTGTCAGAGTGATGCGTTGGCTCTGGGAGACGGTTTGGGGGGATTTTTGTTGCTGTTTTTTTTTTTGTTTGTTTGTTTGTTTTAACAAACTGATGTTCGTCCACATGTGTTCACATGCACACGCCTGTTTCTGTCCAGTTTGGCGTGACGCTGCTCTACGTGATCCTGAGTGAAGGTGAGAGGATGCAGAGCTCCGACCCAAACTGTCAGCTCATGGACGACAATCGATGGTGAGCCGTGCGTGTGTCATTTTTAAAACAATCTAACATATAATTGTATTCAGAGGATTCACTGACGCCTCTGCTCGGCTACTTTTCATGTGCTGTGTATAAGTCTTGAGCCACCCCTCGTTTTATATTTTTAAATTGGTCTAAGCAGCACCTGGTCAAAGGTCTGTCAAAGATTTGAACAGTGTCGTTCTTGTACCTGAATGTTTTCACTGTTCAGCCACATGATGCTCAGCCAGTGCTGTGTCTGCACATAACGGACAGATGAACGGTTTCAGGTTTCCTCTGTTACCAGCAGCCTGTCGCAACACAGCTGAAAACTTGGCCCCTCAGTATGGCGTGCACTCAGAACAGAAGTGTGCAGCTTAACATCTAAGTCAGCGTAAAAGGATTGCTACATGTAATAAATGATATTAAAATTAATTTGGAAGATTGTTTCAAATACTTTTGGTTTATTTTTATTAAAAAGTAGTTAAAAATCTTCCAGAATTAACTGAGCCTGTAATACCAGTTACCACCACAAGATGGTGCAGTGAGTCATGCGATCTTCATCATCTCTGAAAAAAGATGAACTCCTCTCCATACAGCTGCTGGAGAACGGCGCCCCCTGGTGGGGAAAGTTTGATGTGATTCGTGCTAATGACAGTGAGCATGACCCCGCCTCTCTCCTCCCTCAGGACTGAGTTGGTGTTTTCGGTGACGAGGGAGCTGCTCAGCGTCCCCTCCTCGTCCCTCTCTCCCCCCCTCTTCACCCCTCCCAACCTGCTCTCCCTCTTCTCGCGCTACGTGGACCGGCAGAGGCTCGAGCTGTTACAGGACAAGCTACAGTAAGTGAGCGGCGGACGAGCGACGGCGAGAACACGAGAGGGGCGACGTTAAACTGACGTTGTATCCTGTTTCTGTTTCAGGATCTCTGCTTTGTCCAGGTAGAAGTTACTGCACGCATCGACGCAGCCCCTCCCCCACCCACCCACCCGATGCAGACCTTTTGTTTTCTGTGTGTGTGTGTGTGTGTGTGTGTGTGTGTGTGTGTGTGTGTGTGTGTGTGTGCGCGTGCCTGCGCGCGCACTCGAAGTGAAGCCACAGCGGATGATTTTAATCAAGCAGAATCTTTAGTCACTTTTGTTTTTCTGTGTTTAGTGTGTGTGTGTGTGTGTGTGTGTGTGTGTGTGTGTGTGTGTGTGTGTGTGAGACAGCGACACTCAGCGTCTGAATGGGGACAAAAGTTAATGAAATCTGCATTTTTAACTATCTTGTTTACGAATATGTCTGTGATGAACCTTCAGATTAAAGAAAGTATTTCTATTATATAAAATCTCGGCTCTTTCTGCACACGTGCAAACGCTCCGGACGATTCCGTCCAATCGCAGATCCAAAAACCATCAGTTATGCAAAAATGTGATGTTAAATGTTGTTGTGGTTAATTCACTGATATTTTTGATTTGCATGAGAAACAACATCAGGAAGAAACGACATTCTGCCCAGGTGAGTAATTCACAGGTAAATCATACGAAGGTCACAGAGTGTGGGGCTTTCTGTGAGGGAACCTCACAGAAAGCCACGTCAGTCACCTCTCATCAGGTTTCCCCACGTCAGTCACCTCTCATCAGGTTTCCCCACGTCAGTCACCTCTCATCAGGGTTTTAGATAAGAAACCAACAAACAGGCCCAATGCCGACTGACCAATCAGGTCTCTGGCAAACGCCCATAGGACAAACTTGGGGGAGGAGCACTTCATGAGCGGACTCTGATCATAATCTGTTTTTTTGTAAAGTTGTCGAGGACGGGTTTCTGGATCCAGCCCAGTACCTCTGACTCAGTTTATATAATTTAAATACCAAATTCATTAAATACCAAAAAATAAGTCTTTTTTTATTTTTTATCATGAGCGCTTTTTATTGGCAACTTAGAGGGCGGATATTTCTCCTTATTAAACCCAGAGTTTGAGCCATGACCCAGAATACTCCGTCCGTCTGTCGGCGCCTCTGCGGTCGATTGTCTGGTCCAGCGTTGTGTCCTCGGCTCTCACCCGCGGCGCCCTGATGAAGACGGCAAAACAGAGAAGAGTTTCAGTCTGATGTGGAACCACATCTGTGTCCATGTCTGTGACGTAGGTGGGCTTCAGGTCTGACAGGTGGAGCGCATTAATGGGTGAAATGAAAACGCTGCTGTGTGGGGGGGTTACAGTCTACGTTGAGCCAGAATGCATCAGATGTCAGGAAAATGAAATGTGATGCTTTCTTGTAACGATGCAGGAAATTTTCAAAGTATCTTAAAATTGAAAATGATCAAATGTGAAGTTTACAGAAGTTTTCAGACCCTCGGCTGAGAACTTTGGAGAAGCACCCTCATTTGCACCCTCGCTCGGATAGTTTATCCCAGACTTCCCAACAGATCAGGGGGAAATGTCTGAACTCGGGATGATGTCAGTGAATCTGAAGCTGACGACTTCCTGTTGTGTGCTGCTCTACAAAAAACATCCTAAACTTCATTCAAATGTTGTTTGACGTTGATGTGTGAAAGTGATCCACAGCTGTCAGGCAGGACTGAGTCGTGCCACGAGTACATCATTTACCAGGAAACTAAACGAGCAGACGACACCCACAGCAAACCGCTTCAAACATCTCACCTGCACAGTTCACCTGAATGACCGAGGAGGAAAGCCGTGGATTTACAGCTCCGCACTCCATCAGCGCAGACTCTCTTCCAAGGCAGTCAGAGAAAAAACGCCACATCGGCGTTTTGTTGGGAAGGTTGACGGCTTCGGTGGAAACAGCGATGTCGCAGCCCAGCTGTCTGCACACTATGCCCGCGTGGTTCAGGTCCCAGACTGTGGACTCTGCGCTCACCGGTTTGGTTTCGTTCCCGTTGTGGATGAGAAGCCTCCCAGCACAGGCAGCGGAGTCCTCTCTGGCTCTGAGCACGCCATCGTCCAAAATCACATCTGAATCATCTGTTAGAGACAGACACGTCAAAATGAGGAGGGGCCAAAATCCACTCTGCAGTTACACCTGACCAACGCCACGAGGAAGAAGAGACGCTGACAGAGACGAGGGAGAGAGGTGGCGTTTAAAATTGTGTTTTAAATATGAACAAAATATTTTACTAAAATGTAAAAACTCTAAAAAACATGTTTTTGTAAGGTTTTGAGCTACATGTGGAAAAAAAGACCTGTAGTCATGCTGGTGACCTTATGGGAGATCAGCACGAGAACAAAACAAACACAAACCTCCTCTGCACAGAGAGCACACACATATTCGCATCACAACACCATAAACTGCGTGACAAGTAACTGGGTGGGTAAGGGGGTGAGAGGTGAGCTGAAGTAGCCACGGCCATCCAGCCAGTGTCTTTGTCGTACCTTTGACAGTGAGCGAGAGCCTCCCGCCCTCAGATGAGAAGCTGTGGCTGAAGACAGTGTTGCGATAGACGCAGCTGTAGGTCCCCTCGTGTGTTTGATTGGCAGCTCTGAACCAGAAGCTGGCCGAGTAATTGAACGCTGCTTGGGTCAAGCTGCGGTTTTGGTGGGCGCCGGTGATGCTGAGGGTAAAGTTGCCGCCGCTGTATCGTGGCTCCACAGAGCAGCTGATGCTGAAAGAGTGACCCTTCCACACCACGCCCTGCGTCTGGTTCCCAATTGGAGAAGTCTCACTGCCGTCAGTGTAGAAACTGATGTCAGGAGCAGGCAGGACGTCTGTAATGACATCATCATACACCTGATGAGCGCACACGCTTTAAACACTCGAACTGTGTCGCAGAAAACAAAGACGCGTCGGGTTTCAAGTTATTGGATCAGATTTATGAGCTGATGGTGCAAAACCTTTATTAGGGAGGGGCGGGGCTAATGTGACTGAAAGAGGTGTTATTACCACCTTATTATTTATGTATTTGTGTGAGTTTCCCTTCTGAGCAGAAACATTGTGGGTGGATAGAATGAGTAATAAAGATTAATCCTGCAGACGTGAGCTTTGAGGTTAACTTTACTGGATTTAACACCAGTAAAAACCCGTCTTATTCTGCGTCTGCTGCGATAATTCAATGAGACTGCAGCCGCCTTAACCTCTGATCATGACATGTAAATGCTGCAGGATGAAACCCACAAACTACATGAAACACTTGAAGCATTCTCACCAGCTTTTGGCCATCTTGCTGCTTTGACATCAATGTTATGCAGTTATGTGGCGAAACAACGGGCGGCATCGTGTGAAGGTAACTCGACAATCACAGCGTGAGGCGTGAAGTTTGACCTCCTGACCTCATCAGCAAAGTGTTTACTGAGGTCATGATTCACAGATGCTTTTTATATACGTATAATTCTTTTTACAGCTGGATGAGTCGCCCCCTGGTGGCCACTGATGAAGACTACTGCTGGAGGATGGGTTAAACTCCGCCCACACCTTTGTGTGACTTCCTGTGTCACTGCCTCCCACTGTCTGGCCTACTCTCTGTACTATAATGTAAAAACACATTTAATCAAAATAAAACTGGTAAGACCATAGAGAGGAACCTTTACTGGCGGTCTCAGACCTTTGACCTTTGACCTATGTGAATAGGGTTGCCAACCGTCCCTTAAAATACGGAATCGTCCCGTATTTCGAAACAAAAGTACACGTCCCGTATTGAGCTAATAAGGGACGCACTTTGTCCCGTAATACAGTGAGAATCAAAAGTAGTCTATAAATGTTCATGGAATTAACGCTTTGTTTGAAATCATAATTCCCAGCCCCTCTCCTGCTTTGTGACCAATGAGCTGACAGCACACTTATGACAATTCGAGTATGACAATTCAGATTACCGCTCATCTCATTGGTCGAGGAAAGGTCGCTTGCGGAGAAAATACCGGAAGACAACAGGTGACCACAACAAGAAGCATGGCCAACAGGGAAACAAACGCCGACACTGTGGTGCAAGTCTCGGATGACAGTACACCTAAAGCTGGGCAAACACTGTGCGATTTTTTTCAGTCACGTTATTCAGCTCCTGCTCAAACTGCACGATTGACTCGCAGGGGTTAGAAGTTCATAGGTCACGATGCAGGTCTCACACTATACGGCCCGATGCTCTGATGCGACCTGAGTGCTCACACTGTGCCTCCATAACATGAAGGTTATAACAGACAATCTGTCGCTCGCTCTCTCTGTCTCTCACTCACACAGACACACACACCACCACCATCAACTTTGCTAAATTGCTAATGAAAAACACTCATCAGGCAGCTGTGATTGAGCAGCATGTAAATCCAACTGTTTTCACGGTTGTTGTGGTCGTGATAATTTTGTGATGCCACATGGAAAAGGCTCGGATGAGCTTTCCAAAGTTCTACAAGTTGTGCCTCCATCGCTTGTGTCCAGATCACACGCTGCACAGCTGTGCTGCTCCGTCTTTTTCACCGACGTTTACGTGTTTGTGCGTGAGCAGTGTGAGCGGCTGTGGTGACACCCTCACGAGCGATTGATGATCGGGAGCTGGTCCCACGTATACTACACGATGCACGATGAAGGCCAAAATCGGTCCGATCACTCAAAAATCGGCTCAAAATGGGCCTAAAACCGCACAGTGTGAGCCCAGCATTAGAGCAGCAATGTTTGTTCCCCTCAGAGAAAGGGAAGAATGGGAAAAGGAAAACACCTGGCTGGAAAAAGTTAATATGGGCATGTGCAGTGAATATCAGCGCTATGTGGCCAGAAGTGTGATAATATAACTTATTTTGTGTAATGAACAACTGCAAGGATAGATGATTACAACAAATTGATGACTAATACATAAAAGTAATACATAGATGAATAATGATGATGAGTTAAGATGCGTAATCATGGGAACAAGCGGGTTTACAAACAGGAGCAGCTGATTAGCATTAGAAAAGCTGAAATAATACCTCAACTGAAGCCAATTGTACTAAATGCACTAAATGTGCACTGTTACAAGAATGTTTTTCTTTCTATTGTTTTCTATTATTTTAAGTTAAGCAGGACAGAGTGCTTTTAAAGAAAGATTTACTTATATTCTCAAAAGTTAAGCATGACAGGCTTCTGTTTAAGAAGGAGACCTGTTTTACTGTGTTAATGTTGTCATTTTGAGCTAAAAATAAATGGCTAAATGATCATTTGTTTCACATGTGTTCATATCACAAAGAATAGAATATGCATCTACTTAAATCAACTTCAAGTCAAATGGTTAAAAAAATAATTTCACACACAAAAAAAGAGCTAGAAAATTCACCACACTGGGAAGGGTGAAGACAACTGGGTCGCCCGGCCCTGGCCACGAGGTGTCCCTTATTTATTTTTCAGGGAGTTGGCAACCCTATATGAGTCATTCCTACTATTCGGTGCCATTTCAGTGTGATCACTCTTCATCAAAAAATACAAAATTTTGAATTATTTTAACATTTCATCTAAAAGAGGGATTTTCAACCTATAAGAAAAATGTATTGGTCCAGCTAAGGATATTATATTATAATATTTGTTAAAATCAAAGTCTTTACCCATGACGTGCCAAATGTCCACCCTGTTACAGGACATTCAATTTTCTATTAATAACTGTTTTGAATACACAGTTATAGTAATATTTACATTTTCTAAAAGCTACAATGTCCCTTTTTAAAATCTGCAAGGAAATTTCATGTTACAGTGCATAGCAATAACAGGGGTGACGGTAACAGGGGGGAGATTTTATGCTAAACTTAGCCATTACTACTAGTATGATGAACAACAAGCTAGTACATGGTGACCACTAAGAACCATTTTTAACATGTTTATTAGCCATATTATAAAAATTAAAAAAAAAAAATTGTTTCCACTATTAATAAGCGTAACAGGTTGGACGTGTTATGCTTTGCCACATTACAAAATCTTGCTAAAACATTGAAAAAAGGGTTGATTAAAGAGTGGTACTTACTCGTCTTCTTCTTGAAAGTTTTCCCTCCAAAATATGTTACATCCGGGAGTGTCATGTGACTAAAAGAATAATCAGGTGATGTGTTCTATGGAATTCTTATCAGAGTAACAGGGGTGACAGTTGATTCAGGGACACAACATTTTTTAAAGATTTTAAGTATTAAACATGCATTAATAATAAAAAAGAACATTTGATGAGGAACATTAGAAATAAGCCAATCCAGAAATGATGAAAAATCTAGATTTTTTTTTTTTTTTTAAGTTATATTTGTAACTGAAGTCGAGCAAGCATGACTGGGGACATAGTACTTTAGTGACTTGTGCTAAAATAAAAGTAATTTACTTTTAATGTATTTATCCTGTGTATATATCAATGTGTTCTATGGTAGAGGGGGGTTAAACATACGAGAAAATGGTTTAGAAATAAGCATTAGACAAGTTTTACACTAAATATACCATATTATGTCATTAGGACTCAAATGGCACCGAATAGTAAGAATGACCCATATGTGAATAAAATCCGTCCATCGCACCTGCAGCTGAACTGACCCTCAGCTCACTGTACAACGAATGCCGTGCTGTTCTCACCTGAGCAGATCACCTCAGTGGTGAAATCTGAGAGGCCCTTCCTCACCGTTCCGCAGTCCGTGAGCGCTCGCTCAGAGCCGTCACAGTCCGAATAAAAGCTCCAGACGTGCAGAACTTTGGGCCGGTGCCTGACGTTTTTGACTGAAACAGCAGAGCCGCAGTCGAGCTGTCTGCACGCCACGGCGGCCTCCTTCAGGCTCCAGGTGCGCTGTTTGCTCAGCTGTCTCCACTCTGCCTCGTGCTTGAACCTCAGCTCGCCGGCACAACGGTTCCCTTTGCCAACCAACCTCACATCATTGGACGCTGCAACGAAATCATCGGCAACAAGAATCAGACGTGCTGCGACACTGCAGGAGGACACGATGACTGCTGCTGGAAGTAAAACTCACCGAATATTTCAACCTTCCAGCAGCCTGAGAGGGCTGCACAGCGCCTCCATGCTGACAGAGGTTTGTAGAAATCTAGCCGCTGTGCAACAACTCGAGCTTAACTTTATCAGAAATGTTGGTGTTTGATTGTTCTAGCTCGCTCTTCTCAACGCCAGCGGCTATTTTGAATGGTTTCTACGTTTTGTCCTACATCGTGTAAACCGAGTGAATGCTCCCGTTTTTAAAATAAAGATGCTTTTTTATTTACTGTGCACGCTGCGCTGAGTACAGAATCTATTGAGTTTAGCGACTGACTCGTGTGGCTCTGTGATGGAGTTTAAAGTGTTTGTGTTCAATGATTAACAGACTGCTGTCGCAAACACTGACCCACTGACAGGCTTGTTCAGCTTTTAATCAGATCGGCCGTCCTGTGACTGTGGTGCACAGAGAGCATGAAGATGCAAAAGTACTGCTACATAACAACAGCACAGAAAGTGCGAGGGAGTCAGGAGTGTTTGCCCTCCAGCATACTTTCCAAATAAAGCTCTTTAACTGTGGACGATAGATGAACTTAATTTATCCCAGAGCTGGAAAACTCCCTCGGTTTAGTTTTTCTGACTGTGCATCAGAAACAAAGAGGAAGGTGAAATGAATTTACTTCTGCCTGCAGTTTTTGCAGACTGTAGCTCAGCTTAGTGACAAACAGAAGAACAAATGACAGCCGAAGAGAAAACGTCACGATGGAAGAATTGCAGCTGGGAGACGTGTTTATTCAGCTTTAAAGTGAAAGGGACTCACCTGTGGAAAAATGTGCTCCTGCCGGCCTTAGAGCCCAACTCAGCATCAGCACACAATAAAACACAAGTGAAGACCACGTGAAGACCCAGCTCTGCACTCTCATGTTGCTCTGACTTCACAGACCTGCACCAACACTCAGGTTTGTTGGCTCACTCTGCAAATACAGAGTGAGTGCTCTGCTTTAAACACAGCAGTGTTTGCTTTGAATGGTCAATGCTTCATGATCATAGTTCATATGGTAAACATTAGGGCTGCTCGATTATGGCAAAAATGATAATCACGATTATTTTCACTGAAATTGAGATCACGATTATTTGACGATATTTATTTAACCCTTTAAGACCTACTATAGAACCAAGTCCGCCAGAGCTTATATTATTATTTTTTTTACATGCTGTAGTGCCATTTGTGGGAGCATTTCAAGTTGCTATACATCAATACAACTGTTATAGCCCATATTTTAATAATATGTATGCATTAAGTCCATAGTAATTACATAAATTGCAAAAAAGTGCAATAAACTACAAAAAAAATTGAAAATCGCTTTTGTTTTGTTTACATATATTTCTACTTGGAGAAGTTTAAGAGGCTTATCCCTCAAAACTTTAAATACAATAAAGTTGCAAAAAATAGTTTCCCACCACAGGAAATTTATTTTGAGTGTCTTCATAGTTTTATTTTGGAGATACAGCAATTTTTATATACTGCAGGAAAAACAAAAAACAATCCTATGATGCAAATTTGCAAAGAAAACAGCAGGTGCATCATTTCACTGTGGGAAGTGTTACGAACAGCTGATAGGATCGGCAAAGCGTGTTTCTGGAATATTATGTTTTTGTTCCTGCAAGCGCTTTTTATGCAATTTTTGCAAAGCTATATGTGGAACGAAACCGTGACCGAGGACAAGCTGATGGCATCAGATGTAAGTACAACTCCTCCGGTTTCATATGCAAAACAAATTATTGCGCTAGCTTACACGGTTCAGGTTCTACAGGGATTTAAAAATAGTTACACAACACGGAGCGTGCTGCTCTGACCGGCTTTAAAGGGTTAACAATGTATTGAATAATGACTTTAAAAAATAATATAAAATAGTGTGCAACACCACTGAAGTTTTTTTACCTCTCTTTTCAACCAACAGCAGTCACTCTCCTCTCCAAATAACTTCTGCTTAGCTTTCCGAGCTTCCCTCGGGTCCTCTTAATCAGCGGTCTCCAACCTTTCTTGCGCCACGGACGGTTTATGCCCGACAATATTTTCACGGACCGGCCTTTAAGGTGTCGCGGATAAATGAGGGAGGGGCCAATAATCGGCTCAGTCATTTTTAATGATCGTTGAAAGCCCAGATCGTAATCGTGATTAAAATTCGATTAATTGAGCAGCCCTAGTAAACATGTTTACAGCCTGATACAGAAACAGCTGTGGTCTGTAATTTCCCCGTCGTAGCAGCCGTACAAAACATTTCTATATCTCTTCACAGTGTTGTTCTCAAACATGTTGTCTGCCGTGTGCTTATTAGTGTTGAGTAAGATGAGTTTATCGGGATGTTACGTATCAGCAGTCGAGGAGGTATCTGTGTTTAAAGCAGAAATAGTTTGCTGCTTTATAAGAAAGCCCTCCGCAAAGCCAGAACATCTTACTATTCATCACTGATTGAAGTAAATAAGAACAACCCCAGGTTTCTCTTCAGCTCTGTAGCCAGGCTGACAAACAGTCAGAGCTCTGCTGAGCCAACCATCCCTTTAACGTTAACTAGTAATGACTTCATGAACTTCACAAATAACATTTTCATTACAGAAAAATTACCCACAATAAACCATCTCTGCCATCAACTGGAGCAGATAACATTATAGTAAAGTGGAGACAGCATTACAGTGCATTGCTTAACTGTATGAAAGGTGAACCATATGAGGACGATTCTGACATGAGCGATGAAACAACAAGTGTAAAAACACATGAAGTAGATGAAGCTGTTCATAGGTTATTGAGAGTAAAGCTTATTGTTTAGATCACATCACTGCAGAACATTAAAACACGCTAGTTTAAGGCTAGCTCCTCTTCTAGCGCTCTGTTTCATTGACTTTATGATTCATGCCATGCTACCAGACTCAGTGCTGTGTAATGTCCTTGCTCCAGTCATAAAGGACAAAGCTGGAAAAGTGAGTTGTCTGGATAATTAACCTTTGCTGGTTCTGTGGAGAACAGCTGGTTTATTCTCCTGCCTTCTATCTCTCTGGTGTACCTCCTCAAGCGGCTGGCCAAGGCTGTGAGTCTTTGCTTGGCAGTTTCCAAGGCCTCAGGTATGGACAGCTTGCTGTATTTCTTAGGCACCTTCTTTGTCGCACCTTTCTGCAACTCCGTTAGTTGGCTAACCTCCCTCCGTGCTACTTTGATCTTGCCCTCTAGCCTCCTTCTCCATGGAGGGTACTGCCCCTTGTCGCTGTTCAACTTGTAGCCAAGCATCTCACTGATCACTGCTGCCGTATTGTAGATCAGCTTGTTAGTGTCGGTAATCGTGGTTGTAGGTATTGCCCGTAGTGCTGCATTAACATCATCTAGCAGACCTTCTGAGGGTACTTCACGTAATCTTGGTAACCGGCTACGGGGGATCCAGGTTTCAAACTTGGCCATGATCCTATTTTTCAGGTCAGTTCCTCTCGCACTCAACGATCCTTCTCCTATCGCACTTGGGGCTATGTACAAGCTCTGAGTACAAGATCCATAGAGGCTGTATAAAAATATGTATAAAATTGATTGATAATCCCCCCACAGATGTAATATTATCTACAGCTACTCTTAGTACCATTGATGTTAAGTTAGACTCTTTTTCTCCAATTGATCTTTCTGAGTTAACTTCAATAATTACTTCCTCCAAACCTTCAACGTGTCTTTTAGACCCCATTCCTACAAAACTGCTCAAAGAAGTCCTGCCATTAATTAATGCTTCGATCTTAAATATGATCAACCTATCTCTAATAATCAGCTATGTACCACAGGCCTTCAAGCTGGCTGTAGTTAAACCTTTACTCAAAAAGCATCTCTAGACCCAGCAGTCTGAGCTAATTATAGGCCAATCTCCAACCTTCCTTTATATCAAACATCCTTGAAAGAGTAGTTGTCAAACAGCTAACAGCTTAAAGACATAAAGACCTGGATGGCCGCTAACTTTCTGCTTCTTAATTCAGATCAGACTGAGGTTATTGTACTCGGCCCTGAAAAGCTTAGTATCTAAGCAGATTCTTACTCTGGATGGCATTACCTTGGCCTCCAGTAACACTGTGAGGAACCTTGGAGTCATTTTTGACCAGGACATGTCCTTCAATGCACATATTAAACAAATATGTAATGTAAATGAAAATTGAATATCTGAAAATACATTGCAGCCTGGTGGTGGAACATATATTTGGGTCCAGAGATGGAGCAGAGTCTGGCTTCACAGTCTAATTTAGCAGCTCTGACATCAGAGGTCGTAGGGGAGGAACAGCCACACAGAGCGTGAACATCACCTCTGTCTGCGCTGTGTTGTTCACAACCTTTGTTCTGGGCTTTTAAGTGGAGGGTGGAGCTTGTGTGATGAAGCTGAGAGCTGTGTTTGCACATGCTCAGTGTGACAGGATGTTGGCTGCTGTGAAAGCTGAATGCTCTCTGGCTAGAAGTGATGTCACACATTAGGATAACTGTGCTGGCTCTCTGTCAGAGTACCAGGGCCTCGCTTTGACCACATGACTCAGTACACAGCATGATGTGTGCGAGGAGCAGGACTGAGGTAAACCTCTGAGGGCTCAAACTGAGACTGAGCTCCAGATGTTTCCACATGTTTCTGCTCCGCATGTGTTTGATGATTATTTCAGGTATAGATGATGAAATATGACCAGTCTGATGTGAACCTGCTTCTCTGACAGCGCCTCACCTCTCTGCGCTGCCCCCTGCTGGCTCTTATCATTACTGACTGAGTCCTTGACACACTTACTGCCACTTTATTAGGTACAGCTCACTAACACAGGCTCAGACCTGCTTTGCCTTCAGAGCCGCCTTAAATCTTCATGGCTCAGATTCAGCGAGGTGCTGGAATCATCACTCAGAGTCATGTGATCAGTGACGTCTGCTTCAGTACTGACTGATAGAAAAGTGCCTCCACATAAACACGATGTGTAGTAGTAGTAATAATAATAATAATCAAATAATTTTCAGCTTTTCAGCCCTTTGTCTGGATGCTAATCCAGCTGTGTGTGATTGTGATGACAATAAATAAATGTCAGACTTACAGCTCCTGTTTTACTGCATTAAAGTGATCAGATGACTTCCGCGCTTTGACATGGATGGTAGTGAAAGCAGGAAATGACAAACGTAGCACCGCAGCAGCGTTTAACACGTCTGAGCTGGAAACACAAACTCTGGTATGAACATCATTCATAGAACAGCTTCCAGCTTCTTTTGCTCTGCGACAGTTTGGATGGATTTGCATTTAAAGATGCTAAGAGACTAAAATGGTTAGGGTCAGGAGGTCAAAGGTCAGAGCTCCTGTGTGTCTGAGGGCGGCTTCACGCTGGAGAAGGATGAAGGAGTCTGACCTGAGCCAGTGTTCGACATGAACACATCAGCACTGATGTCAGTGAGCCTAACAACAGCCGTTAGCATCATTTCAGTGTTTTGGTCATAAAAACACTTCCTGTCACTGTGGTGGTCACAGTGACATCATGCAGTTTGTGTTTTGACCTCCAGAGGGCGACAAATCAGCACAGACAGAGCTCCGTTCAAACTTTGCTGCCATCAGTAATAATTCTTCAAATATAATCATCAGTGTTTGAGCAGTTATGATATCAGGGACAATCTAGACGTGTGACAATAGTGAACATGTCACATGACACACCTTAAACATCATGTGATCCACTCTCAGTCTGCACTTTCATTCATGACTTCAACAGGTTGAAATGAGCTTTGAACAATCGTCAGTTTAGTGCTGAGTTATTCAAACGCTGCAGGAAGAACAAAGTGATGACAGATGTTTGTGTTTGAAACAGGAAAACCAGCAGAAATAAATCACCTCTGGACAACCTGCCAGAGATGATTGGGGAGTTTCCCACGTGCACCTGAATGCAGCACTGACTGTTTCTCAAACGCTCCTGATTGTAACGGTGTCCTCAAACGCCTCTCTGACTCTTTCCTTCCTGCTCAAAGTTCCTTTTTTTTCTTGGTGTTTGTGGCTGATGCTGATCGTCTCCGTGTGAAGCTCCGTGTGAAGGTAACCCGAGCAGTGTGTAATGTTTCCTGACTAACATCAGCTGTGTGCAGCTTAGTTCCAGCACACATCTGCCGCTCCATAGTTCACGGTAACGGACTCTGGACCAACGAGGCCGACCGTTAAACTGTTGCCGATAGCCTGTCTGTAAAAGATGTCTTCATGCTTGTAGTTATTAAAAAAAAGACTCCACATTGAGTCGGTTTGAATGTTTTCAGTGATGATGTGTAGAAAAATAACAATGATGACTTTTTAAAGCTGTGTGGACAGGGTGGAGTTCAACATGTGGGGCAGGGTGGAGGTGCACAGGTTTATTTCTGGACTCCTGATGGTTTCTATAGCGGCTTTGCACATGACGTCATGCTGTTAGGGTCGTGATCACGTTCACAGAGAGTCTATTGTTACTGTCGCAGGTACAAAGAAATTAAAAGCAGAAAGAGAATCTTTTTTTCATCTCTTTCCTGTTTCTGATAGAAGACGAGGAACAAAAACATGATAATTAACAGATACAGCAATCAGATAAACAGTATAAAAGTATTGTAACTATTAGGACTAAAAGTATTTGGATTTTTAAAGGTCAAACAATATGTGATGATTAAAAATCTTTACATTTTTATTTTCCTTTTTTCTTTCTATTCTTGTTTTATTTTATTTTATTTACGTTTCATCATCTTCATCTGCCTCCAGCACCACCTTCAGCTTCTCTCTTCCATCTGAAACTCTTCCTCCTCACTGAAGTTAGGCTTCTAATGTGACAAATCCTACATGAATATACTTAATTCATCTCAATATTGCCTCAATTAGTCAGCAGATCGAATAACTGTGGTTTTCAGGGTTTTTTTGTACCTACTCCACTGGGGTTGCAAGGTGATCCAAGCAGGTGCTAAAATGTGGCGTTGCCAGGCTGTATGTCGCTGATTGACTGATTCACTGTCACCACAAGATGTGTCATGAGACGGTCTCCTTCAAACAAAGCAAACTCACCATGTGAAAGAAACAGACGGGCAGAAAGCAGCACTGTGGTCAAATGAAGAGGTGCAGACCTTTTTGTGCATAGTGGCTGAAGAACAAATTCAGATGAAGCAGAATGAAGTGATCCGCATTGCAAAGGTTGGCTGCTAAAGGGACCAATGCACAGTAACCAGTGGCTTTAAAAACGTTAAAAACTGAAAAGTGATTACCGGGCCATCAAGGACCACAATGGCTGACGTGGGTCCAACAGACAGGACAGGAAGTGGTTTAATCAAACGGACGTCATTTATGGGCGCTGACCAGCGAGCACCTGGAGTGAGAGAGGCCTCGACTCACGGCACTGCTGGAGAACATGGTGACGTTTGTGAATGCTTTGTGTGTTTAATCGTAATTGTTCACTTTGAACAAGCCATGTTTCAATAACACTGTTGTCTCTTTGCAGATACAACGCTAGCTAGTTCTCTGTTTATGCTAACTCCATCCTCAGCTAGTTTTTGTGCTTACTGAGAGAACAACATAAAGTTCAAGCCACAGCTGAAGAACTACGCTTTCCTCCAATTTAATGTCATTTGTGTCCTTTTGCTGTGAAACCTTTTCTACATGCGAGGGCTTTTCATACATCTGGATTAGCATGGACCTCCAAGATCCCCTGTTTGTTGCAGGGGCAACCTGCAGGCGGGTCCATTCCACTGCAGGGCAACCTGCACGTGGCGAATAAAATTTGAACTTGAACTTGTGCCCCAGCTCTAGTTGGTGCAGCGGTGCAGACGCCACACAGCGATGCCCCATCACTGGTAAGAAATGGTGATGAAATTTCATGCTACGTTGACTTTAGCAGTGATGGAGGAAGTGCACTTTTGTTTCATTTTCTTTCCTCCACTGTGTTTTTGCTCCATTTTTCCCATAATTCCTCTTGCATTGCATTGACCTTCCATTCTTCCTTTCCTGTAGGCGAGAGGAAGAGGACACAATGTAAACCTGGCTGTACTAGTGTGCTTGAGGCATGGCAGCAGAGGGCGTAGGGAGGAAAAGCCAAAACGGCACAGGTCACTGCCTTCAGTTAGGCATCCCTGAGTGTGGTCGGTTACCTCGCTTCAGTAATGCGTGGCCACCGTGGCTGATGTTTCATCTCATCCATGGACTTTACCCCTTTGATGTAAAACAAAAGCAAAAGCTTTACATTTCTCTACTTTGTAGCTTTTGGTTCTAGGAGAGGTTTAGTACAGCTTCAGTGTTGCACATAGAAAATAATTTATACATGGCACATTGTAAATAGTTTGAATTTTCCAGAGCGTCATAAAGAATTTAGTGATTGTTGTTTGTGCATCATATATTTTTTTCACGAATAACCAACATTTGGCACAGATGTGCCAGGATAACTCCTTTTGAAGAAAATAAAAACAGTCTCTCCTTTGCATTAAGTCATTGCACAAAAATCTACATCTGTTTATGTGCCAGAGAAAAAATCCTTTATTGTATGTGTTTTGTTGTGTTTGTGACGTTCAATGGAAAAGGGCTTAAATGTGTCCTGGGCTCATTAACTCTTTAGCTGATTAACTTCTAGTTAGTTAGCTTAGCTAACAGTTAAAGTGTGATCACTGTGTAAGCAGTCAGCTTGGTCCTGAAATAAAGCTGCTCGCTGCCATTTCTACAGCCGTGTTTGACCTGCTGCTTTGTTGAACTACAGTAATGGAGGATTTGGAGGCTGAACTTGGCTCTGTGACACTTTTTGTAATGAACTGATAAAAACTGTCTCAGGTGGATGTTAGTCCAACACGTCAGACACGACCTCTGCAGCTCTCAGTTGATGTGCACTTGAATGCTTCGTGTTTCCTCTGCAGGTGAAGGTAGAAAGTGTGTGTGAGCTGATGTGAGTTCAGCTGCATGGATCAGTGTGAGGACAGAGAGGAGGGAGCCCCTCCCTCTAAAGCCACCCTGTGTGGGGAACATGAGAGCCAGACCAAAGCTCAGAGGTGAGATGACCATCTCTTAACTGTCCATGACTCTTCTCCATGTCACAGCTTAGCACTCACATCTCTGCTCCATCATTATTCACAGGAACCCACCTGGACCTCCACCCAGCTCTGTGTCCTTACAGGGCGACCGAGTAAAAAAATTGATCAATAAATTTGAACAAAGACAGTTATCTGAGTAAGCTAATGTCACTGTTACAATGTCTCACATGTGATCAGCTTAGATGTGCTGTAATTTTATTTAACCTGCTTTTAGGCTCCATCAGAGACTCAAACCTGGACCTAAACCCAGCTGTGTGTCCTTAAAGAGTGACCAGTCTGGAAATCACTGGATTAATTTTAAAGTCCAGCCTCCGTCTGCTGCAGAGAGGTGAGCTGTTAGTAAAATGAACTCTTTGATTTAACTGCTTGATGTTGTTGGATATAAACTGCAGTGCAAACACGTCATTCCCTCAATCCCATTTAAACCGTCTCTTAAAAACAAGCCTTTGGTTTCTAAACAACTGAAAATCTACTTCAGCAAACAGGAAGTGATACTCGTGCTCATGTTTTCTTCCATCAGTCACGTGCTGTATGTTGGAGGAAGTTGGAGGACGTAACACTAACTCTGCTGCACAGATTTCACTTTGACTCATAAAACTCAAAGCTTAAAAAATGATTCAAACACTAGTTTTTATTTTTACTTAAAACTGAAGTCACTCAACATTTTTCTCCACTTTTCTGAAAATCCATCAAATAAAAATCTTCTAAAATGTAGAAAAAAAAGTTTCCTCTCTGACTTTGTGCCTTTTGGAGATCAGTTCATCTGCTGCTCACTGAACTGTTGGCAGAAATGTGTGCTGCACATGGTAAACACACGTAACTATACTGACGACTGCTTTAAGCAGGTGACCGACACTAAAAAGTTAATTGTGCCAATTAAACTTTCATAGTGATAGTGTTCATATTATTATGTTGGGTGGTTGAGCAAGCAGATTGTTGGAAATTTCAGCATGCAGTTAATTTTTATTTTATTTTCCAGAGACTGGATTCCATTCCAGTACATCCCATTACAACCAGTACAGTTAGCTAACCAAGCGACGAAACCTCAGCACTTCAAACCCCCCACACCATCGCTTTGGCAGTTGTTGCTAGCTGTATGCTGCCGTAGCTCAGTCAAAAGTAACTCAGGGAAGGATTTCAGCATGCTCAAGTCAAAAACTGGACTTTTCTCTACCAGCTGTATCAGAATAGCCTGATCAGTAAGAGGATTTAAACTGCTGGATTAATGGGAAATTTACTTATGTCTTTAGAGACACGTCAACATGTGCAATCAATAAATTGAGATTCTTACTCCTCTGTTCCTTTAGGAATTCCCATTGGAGCTTTTCAACATCATCTCAAATCTTTCTTGTCAAAGAAGTTCCAGCATGTGTTTGAGGGCATCGCTAAAGCAGGAAACCCGACCCTTCTGAATCAGATCTACACAGAGCTCTACATCACAGAGGGAGGGACTGCAGAGGTCAATGATGAACATGAGGTCAGACAGATGGAAACAGCATCCAGGAAACCAGACAAACCAGAAACAACCATCAGACAAGAAGACATCTTTAAACTCCCACCTGGAAGAGATGAACCAATCAGAACTGTGCTGACAAAGGGAGTGGCTGGCATTGGGAAAACTGTCCTAACACAGAAGTTCACCCTGGACTGGGCTGAAGGCAAAGCCAACCAGGACTTCCAGTTCATGTTTCCATTCACTTTCAGAGAGCTGAATGTGCTGAAAGAGGAGAAGTTCAGCTTGGTGGGACTTGTTCATCACTTCTTTACTGAAACCAAAGAAGCAGGAATCTGCAGCTTTGAAGACTTCCAGGTTGTGTTCATCTTTGATGGTCTGGATGAGTGTCGCCTTCCTCTGGACTTCCACAAAACTACAATCCTAACTGATGTTACAGAGTCCACCTCAGTGGATGTGCTGCTGATAAACCTCATCAGGGGGAAACTGCTTCCCTCTGCTCGCCTCTGGATAACCACACGACCTGCAGCAGCCAATCAGATCCCTCCTGGGTTTGTTGACATGGTGACAGAGGTCAGAGGGTTCACTGACCCACAGAAGGAGGAGTACTTCAGGAAGAGAATTGGAGATAAGAAGCAGTCCAGCAGGATCATCTCCCACATCAAGACTTCACGAAGCCTCCACATCATGTGCCACATCCCAGTCTTCTGCTGGATCACTGCTACAGTTCTGGAGGATGTGCTGGAAACCAGAGAGGGAGGACAGCTGCCCAACACCCTGACTGAGATGTACATCCACTTCCTGGTGGTTCAGGCCAAAGTGAAGAAGGTCAAGTATGATGGAGGAGCTGAGACAGATCCACACTGGAGTCCAGAGAGCAGGAAGATGATGGAGTCTCTGGGAAAACTGGCTTTTGATCAGCTGCAGAAAGGAAACCTGATCTTCTATGAATCAGACCTGACAGAGTGTGGCATCGATATCAGAGCAGCCTCAGTGTACTCAGGAGTGTTCACACAGATCTTTAAAGAGGAGAGCGGACTGTACCAGGACAAGGTGTTCTGCTTCATCCATCTGAGTGTTCAGGAGTTTCTGGCTGCTCTTCATGTCCATCTGACCTTCATCAACTCTGGACTCAATCTGCTGGAAGAACAACAAACAACCTCCAAGAACTCTGACACAAGAGAATCTACAGAGAAAAACTTCTACCAAACTGCTGTGAACAAGGCCTTACAGAGTCCAAATGGACACCTGGACTTGTTCCTCCGTTTCCTCCTGGGTCTTTCACTGCAGACCAATCAGACCCTCCTACGAGGCCTGCTGACACAGACAGGAAGTAGCTCACAAACCAATCAGGAAACAGTCCAGTACATTAAGGAGAAACTAAATGAGAATCTGTCTGCAGAGAAAAGCATCAATCTGTTCCACTGTCTGAATGAATTAAATGATCGTTCTCTAGTAGAGGAGATCCAGCAGTCCTTGAGTTCAGGAAGTCTCTCCACAGATAAACTGTCTCCTGCTCAGTGGTCAGCTCTGGTCTTCATCTTACTGTCATCAGAAAAAAATCTGTTTGAGTTTGACCTGAATAAATACTCTGCTTCAGAGGAGGCTCTTCTGAGGCTGCTGCCAGTGGTCAAAGCCTCCAACAGAGCTCTGTAAGTAAACATGTGGTCACAGCTATTTTTTAAATTAACAGCAAACAGGTATCCACAACTAACAAAAGAAACATTACTGGGTGCTTATATCTGTAAAATCAGTAAAACTATTAAATGATCATCAGTAGTCACTTTATGCAAAGTGACTAGAAATTGTGAGTGTTTGTGAAATATTTCGAAGTGTAACCTCATCACTCAGGCTCCATTCAAGCCTCTATCTACACCACAAGCGTCTAGACTCTGGGCGGGGTCCTGCTCTAATCCCCGTCACCACTGGGAATCCATTCTGAGATGGGCCATCGGAGTCTTATCGCAAAATATCTCTATCTGAATTCTGTACATCAATACATTTTTTTCCCAAAAGGTGATTCTGTTCATCTGGATGTAGCGTTTTCAATGTGCTGTAGAAACAGTACATTTGCACACTGACCTCACATCCTAGTGAAAGAACAATGGTCTGTGAGGTCATTTCCTTGATCATTAATGTACAAATTATTATAAAGTTGCAAACTATTATAAGGCTTTTTATGAAGTTGAGGAAACCTGCAGTCAGTTGATTTTGAAGAACTTTTTTGGATGAGTGACAAAATGTTTCTCCCACTGGAAACGCTACGTCCAGATAAACAGAATCAACTTGTTGGGATTTACCTACCTGGATAATTGAGCATGCATCAAGACAATAAATCGTGTTCAGTTCCTTCTAATGGCCTCTAACTCGTTTTGCTTGTGGGTTCCTGCTGCCAGCCCCAAGAAGAATCTCCCTGCCTTTATTTTCTACAGCTTTGTCTTGTTACCCCCATTTCCATTTCCCCGATTAGTCTCGAGTTCCACTTCAATGTTTGTTATGATTTTGAATTTAGCGTGGTATTTTATTATTATGTGGACTTTATCAGTCAATAAATACCTTGCTTCTTCTTAGTTTGCCTTCTGTATCAAGCACTTTTGGTCCTATTTCACAAACTTTGTGATCCTTCAGATTGTTAGAGAATGCCATGACCAGTATGGACCCAGGAGAGAAACCATTTACACTGTGGAAAATGAGGCATCAGTGCCGACTTTATCTCACCACTTTGAGTGACCCTGATGTAAGGAGTTTGGTGATTGCTCTTTTTGCTTCTTGGAAATTATTCTCACAGAATTCTTTACTGCTCCAACCTGCCTGCCTTGTCCGGACTGGCCATCCTTCTAACCCTCAGTCGAGGTCACACCTCTATCTAAATTCCACACACCTGGGTTCGTCAATGCAAAGTCAATGAATGGTGCTAGATACCAGGATGATACCTCTTCCTTTTCCTCATGAACCGAGCCGGTCTGCTTGAACCAGCACCTTACTAGAGTCGAGTCAGCCAATTGTAATCTTGTAAGATGCTTTTATTTTTCTTGGAGTCTGTTCTTCCCGTGTCTGAAATGATGACTCCAGAAATTGTGCCTCCTGTTCCTGAACTAGCTAATCTTGAGGTTGCTCTTCCTGGGCCTTAGCTAGCTACCCCATATATTTTGAGCCTCTGCCTTAGCCAAACAAACTGGAGCATATGAGTCCTTTAATGCCTGAGCTTAAATAACCAGAGAAATGTTAATACAAACTTGAGCATTTTATGGTGCCAGAGATGTGCATCCTGATCTTGATCTTAAAGGGAAGCTGGCTGAACAAAAGACTAAGGCCACTGCTGCTAATGTGCCTGCTCTGCCTTTGTGGCTGGCTACAGGTTTAACTAACGGATGGACTCTCCTTTCCAGCACTCTGGCATAGACTTTCCGGGGGGGCTGAGGAGTTTGATCCCCCTGTAGTTGGAACACACCCTCCGGTCCGCCTTCTTGAAAATGGGGACCATCAACCCGGTCCAGGGGTACTGCCCCTGAACTCCAAGCAACATTACAGAGGCGTGTCAACCAGACAGCCCTACAACATCCAGAGCCTTTAGAAATTTGGGGTAGACCTTATCCACCCCAGGAGCTATACCACCACGGAGTTGTTTAACTGCCTCAGTGACCTCGCCCCCAGAGACTGGCGGGTCATCCCCTTCGTGATCAGACAAGGAGGTCCTCGAAGTATTCCTTCCACTGCCTGACTATTTTCTCAGTCGACGTCAGCTGCGCTCCAATCGCACTATACACAGTGCAGTGCACCTCTCCAGAGTCCCCTGACGGTTTGCCAGAATCTCTTCAAGGCAGTCTGAAAGTCTTTTTCTTTTTTCTTTTTTTTTTGGCCTCTCCGAAGTCCACCATTTGGTTCGGGGGTTACAACCACGACAGGCACCAACCACCTTGCGGCTGCAGCTCAATGCAGGATAGGATAGGATGGTGGTGATAGGATTACAAATTTGATCATCAACGTGTGGCCGAGAGCGTCCTGGTGCAATGTGCACTGGACACTCTTATGTTCGAAGATGGTGTTCATCATGGCCAAACTGTGGTTTGCACAGAAGTCCAACAACAAAACACAACCAGTGTTCAGATCCGGGAGGTTATTACTTCCAGTCACGCCCCTCCAAGTCTCACTGTCGTTGCCCACATGAGCATTGAAGTCTCCCTTTGTGACAACAGAGTCCCCAGGAGGAGCACCCTGCAGTACCCTACTCAGAAACTCCAAGAAGGCTGGGTACTCTGAACCGCCACTTGGCGCATAAGAAGGTCAGGACCCGTCCCCCAAATCGTAGGCGCAGGGAATAAATTCTCTCGTCCACTTGGAGCGGGGGCCCTGGTGGACCGATCCCCTAATCATGAACCAGAAATGATTTTTCTTAGTATGTTTAAAGTTTGTTTTCAACTTCTAATCAGCAGGTGAAGGAGGTGTTGTTTACAAAGAAAAAATGCTGCTTTTCAGGATACTTCATTCAATTTTCAAGGAGGAGCTTCATAAAACTAGCCAGTCAAAGTTAGGGTTGGGTCTTCTCCACACTGCACTTCATAAAGTGCTTTACAAACCTGGACATTATGACTAACAGGTGGATCTTCTAGTTTAAGTGCAGCTGGCCGGACACTATAGAACCACTTATAGCTAAAGAGACACAGTGAAAGAGGACAGTATATTCTTAGTTTGTAAACATCAAGCTCAGTGTTGCAGCCAAAGACAGAAAACAAATGATGCCCTTAACATCCTAGGACCTGGCATCCACATATGTGGAAATCACATTTTGGGTTTTCTAGACCAAAATACTAAATTGTGCTCTACAAGGGCCTGATATCCACTTACGTGGACATTATACTGCCACTGTTTTATCAAAATTTAAAACGAATGTCCTCATATGTGGATCTCGTTTTTCTCAGGAACAAAAGTCAAGTAAAAAAAAAATCTGGTAATTCTTTGGTTTTGCATATATCAGGTCTCAATCAGCCCAAATAGCAAAGTGAAATTATAAATGCACGCCATGAAAGAGTTCGGGTCTTAGGAGGTTAAAGTGATTTTTAGTTTTAATGTCCCCTTTCTCTGAGTTATTCATTCTCTCACTAACCAGCTAACATTAACTAACGTACGTCTATTAGCTGCAACCAACCTAACACATGACTTCATGTCTTTTACTGACACAAGATAAACATGTTTTTAAAACTTAAATCCAACTTCACGGACAGTGTTAAATCTGTCTGTTTTTTAGACTCCATGATGTAAATTTGCTAGGAAAAGAAGCTAAAGAAGCTTGTTTCCAACAGGGGTCATTCCATCTGATTTATTTTTTCTTTATAATTTTAAGATTAAAAAAATATATATAAAAAAAGTTACAGTCCAAAGCTGTGATATGATGATTGAAATCAGAAGTGATTTCATTATGATTTTTCAGACTTAGTCTCTGTAACCTGTCAGAGAGAAGCTGTGAAGCTCTTTCCTCAGTTCTCAGCTGTGAGTCGTCTAGTCTGAGAGAGCTGGACCTGAGTAACAGCATCCTGCAGGAATCAGAAGTGAAGCTTCTGTCTGATGGACTGAGGAGTCCACATTGTAAACTGGAAACTCTCAGGTCAGATCATCTGGTATATATATATATATATATATATATATATATATATATATATATATATATATATATATATATATATATATATATATATATATGTATGTGTGTGTATGTGTGTATGTATATCAATGTTTTTTCTTTTTCCTCTCAGATTGACTGGGTGTAACCTCTCAGAGGGAAGCTGTGAAGCTTTGTCCACAATTCTCAGCCTTCAGTCCTCTAGTGTGGGAGAGCTAGACCTGAGTAACTCCAACTTACAGGATTCAGGAGTGAAGTTTCTTTCTGATGGACTGAAGAGTCCAAATTGTAAACTGAATTCTCTTAGGTCAGGTTACGTGGTAATCCGTTTTTCATCAACTGACATCATTCACAAATTAAAAATTTCAGCCTCATCCATTTATTCTATCTTATTAAGGAATTAAGGGTTTCTGGGAAAGAAAACGGATTAAATATTGCTAAAGGCAATAACAGTCCATTACACCTGACAAATATATTTGTTTCATTGCTGTTTTTCAGACTGAATCACTGTAACCTCTCAGAGAGAAATTGTGAACCTCTGTCATTAGTTCTCAGCTCTCAGTCCTCCAGTCTGAGAGAGCTGGACCTGAGTAACTCTGACCTGCAGGACTCAGGACTGAAGCTTCTGTCTGTTGGAGTAAAGAGTCCAAACTGCAGACTGGAAACTCTCAGGTCAGGTTTCAAACATTTTCACTGGTGATCATATGCTATCTTTATTATATTGTTGCATAAAGATGTGTATAAAACTGCCAACTGACCTTTCATTTACCTTTTGGGTGGATTTTTAGGATCTGATGATTTTTCATTGTCACAATTAGGGCTGCTCAATTAATCGAATTTTAATCTCGATTACGATCTGGGCTTTCAACAATCATTAAAAATGACTGAGCTGATTATTAGCCCCTCCCTCGTGCTTTACTCTCATGCTGCTCCGTGTGGCAAATCGAGCGCACCTCTCTGCATTTCGAACACGTGTCACAACTATTAAGAGCAGCGGTCCCCAACCTTTTTTGCGCCACGGACCGGTTTGTGCCCGACAATATTTTCATGGACCAGCCTTTAAGGTGTCGCGGATAAATACAACAAAATAAAACCAGTACCGGTACCGAAAAAAAGAAGATTTGTTCATAACACACGTGAAAAGACCCAGGAAAACCGAGTAAACGATAAAAACTATAACAAAATAACGCTGAAAACCGATAAAAACCCTGAAAACTATACATTTCACACCTGAGCCTCAACTCTCGCGGCCCGGTACCAAACGACTCACGGACCGGTACCGGTCTGAGGCCCGGGGGTTGGGGACCGCTGATTAAGAGGACCCGAGGGAAGCTCGGAAAGCTAAGCAGAAGTTATTTGGAGAGGAGAGTGACTGCCGTTGGTTGAAAAGAGAGGTAAAAAAAACTTCAGTGGTGTGGAAACATTATGGGTTTAAGTATATTTTGTGTTCATATTACATATGAACACAAAATATATGTTTATAAAGACAATGTCCAAATTATATGTTTAGGTGTGTATTATTTTCATTAATGTGCAGTGAAAGGTTTAATAATACCGCAGCTCCACATTTAGATATAATAGTTCAGGAAACTAGAAATGCCACTCTCACTAAAATTCTATTAGAATGATTCAGGTTTGTGAGAATTTTGAAAGAAAGGATAATCTCATTAATTGAGTGTTTCCTTCCCTCTATCGCCAAAGCACTTGTTAATATGTTTATTGGCGACTGTCAAACCTTTGAGTCACCGAGCAGCTGAATAGGTGAATAATGTTAACATGCTCTCGTTAAAATGTAAGTCAAAGTTCCTCTTTAAAACTCCATTATGTGTTATCAAAATCCTTAAAGTTCATCGAAAAACAACAGCGATCAAAACATTCCAGGCTTGAGCGATCAGCAAAAGTCGACTTTGCCCATCACCCACTCATTCAAAAAAAATTCCCCCGGGAGGCGAACAGGTGCTATAGTAATCACTACTACTATTACCAACACCACGTGACCCAAAGCTACGCCTATCCACAACATTCAGGCCCCTAATTATTACATCCTTACAGTAATAATTACACATCCGACATACACGACATACACTACATCACATCAGAGACACCCAGTGAGACAACATAACATACTCAAAAGTCCACCAAAGTAATTTTCTTTTAGACAGCTTTTAGACATCATCTTTCTGGAACAGACCAGGTGGTAATCACGGGTTGGACTTGAGGAGGAGGAGGTGGTTTGGCGTTAAGGTTTCCAAATCATTTGGATTGGTGGATTCCAGCATAATGGGTCTGCCTGGAAGTCCATCTTGAACTGCTGGAATGGGTGTAAATGGATAGATGTTATTGTATCTGACAAACAGAAAATCATTGTTCACAGATGGATTGTTGTTTGTGTGTCTGCAGTGTGTCAGGCTGTCTGATCACAGAGGAAGGCTGTACGTCTCTGGCCTCAGCTCTGAGCTCCAACCCTTCTCATCTGAGAGAGCTGGACCTGTGCTACAATCATCCAGGGGACTCAGGAATGAAGCTGCTGTCGGCTGGACTGAAGGATCCACGTTGGAGACTGAACACTCTCAGGTATGGAGAGAATATCTGGTAGAGGAGGAAGAGCTGGAGACATTTCCTCTGTCCTTCACTCACTTCCTGTTTGTTTCATGCAGATGTGGCATGAACAATTATGCGTGAGGTCTCCAGGGAGAACTTCCCCAGGAACAATCTGTAGATATCTCAGTATTTTTAACAGTGCAGATTGGATTTCTTTCTTTCTTTTAATTGTATACACAGACCACAGACATATTTATCCTAGATTAAAACATCCACCAGAAGAAGGAAGAGGAAAGGAAATGAAAAAAATATTAGCCTACCTTTGTCAAAAGAAAAAATAAGACCTTATAAAATTATTATTTTATAATCATGGCTGTGGTAGAAGCTGACAACTACAGGGAGATGTTTTTGGTACATTTAAAGTAAAGCAGATGTGCACAAATGTTTTTAAGTATTTCAGTGCTTTTCATAGACAAATGTCACAATGTGCTTTGAAAAGCAAACACACTATAAAGTAATGGAACAGAAAACAATGGAAGAAATACATTTAGAGACGATGTAACAAACTTGTTATCATAAGATGGTTTATGTGTATTTATGTTCAGTTTTTAACCACTTTTGAATTCTTTATTTTGTCTTTTAACTTACAGTTACTTTTCACAATGAATTCACAATGTAAATCGAATTGACTATCAAACTAAAAAGCATGTCACACAGCTTGAGTGTCTGTTTGCTGTTCATTGTATACACTCTCTGCTGCTGTGTTTGTTCTGTGTGTGGATGCTGCACTGACTCAAATTTCAGAAGTCATGTACAGTCGTGGCCAAAAGTTTTGAAAATGACATAAATATTAGTTTTCACAAAGTTTGCTGCTTCAGTGTTTTTAGATCTTTGTGACAGTTGTTTCTGTGATGTATCAAAGTACATAGGCTTTTATTGACAATTACATAAAGTTTATACAAAGAGTGTGTATTTGCAGTGCCGGTGATTCTATTTCAAGACCTCTGTCAATCAGCTTCTGGCCCAAGTCCTGACTGATGGCTCCCCATTCTTTCATAATAAATGTTTGGAGTTTGTCAGAATTAGTTGGGTTTTGTTTGTCCACCTGCTTCTTGAGGACTGACTACAAGTTTTCAATTGGATTAAGCTCTGGGGAGTTTCCTGGCCATGGATCCAAATGTCAATGTTTTGTTCCTGAAGCCACTTAGTTATGACTTTGGCCTTATAGCATGGTGCCCCATCATGCTGGACAAGGCATTGTTTGTCACCAAACTGTTCGTGTATGGTTAGAAGAATTTGTGTCGGTGGATGTTTTGGTACTATTCTTTATTCATGGCTGTGTTTTTCAGCAAAATCGTAAGTGAGACCACTCACTGAAAAGCAGCTCCACCCATGAACGTTCTCAGGATGCTTTGCTGTTCGCGTGAGACAGGACTGATGGTAGTGCTCACCTTTTCTTCTCTGGACAATCCTTTTTCCCAGATGCCCCAAACCATCAGAGAAAATGACTTTACCCCTCAGCAGTCCACTCGCTGTACTTTTTTGCAGAACATCAGTCTGTCCCTCATACTTTTGGGGGCGAGGGGAGAAGTGGTTTCTTTGCTGCTGTTCCTGATACCAGGCCATCCTCCAAAAGTCTTCACCTCACTGTGGATGCAGTGTTAACCATGATTAACCACAATGATTTCAAACCTCACCCAGTAGCGGTTTTAGATACGGGCGACACGGGCGGTTGCCCGGGGCGGCATCACGGGCATCGGCAAAAAAAAAAAAAATGCTCATACTCATGCTGCCCTGACGTCATGCCAGCGCACATCGGGAATGGCATAGGCAGCGATTGGTTTTCTATCGCTGGGAGTAAGGGCGCCCTCCGTTTGCGAGGTGCGCCTGCTGCTTGCGGCACAGGGAGGAGAGGGCGGGGCGGTGGGGGATTCTCTGACCAGCTGGAGCAGCATCTAATAACCAACTAACAAAATAAAAAAAAATAAAAACAAACCAACAAACACGAAAACACCAGACATCATGATACAGACTTGTATTTTGCACCGATGTTTTTTTCGAAATTCTATACGCGAAAAGTGAGCACGAGAGCCCTCGGTGCGCCTGCGCGCTGCTGAAGTCAAAGTAAACTTTATTGTCATCTCTGCTACAGACAGTCCAGCATATAGAGACGAGACGACGAGGCTCCAGTTACAGCAGTGCAAGTAAACAAACAATAAATATAAGAAGAGTAAGAAAATAAATCTACACTTTAGGACTCGGGGGTAAAGGATCAATAACAATTTAAAATTTACAGTTTGATGATTTAAAGTCTCACACAACCCGTTGAAAGGGGCGGGGCCTGCTGCTTCCAAATAGAGCACATTTCATTCATAATGTTTTAAATCCAAGCCCATTGTGTATTCATGATTTGAATCCTGGGTTGTCTTAAATCTCAGAAATACACCTTAGACAAAGTGAATCTGTGAACTAAGGTGTAGGTTTATTAGGTTATGTTGTGGTGATCCTCGGGTTGGGGGATGGGTGTTCATACTGGAGTGCAAAATTAAAACCAATGGAAGATGGACAAGAAAAGTTCAAAGCCATCAGGTCCTCAGTTTAGAAAAAAGAGAAAAGAGGAGGAGAAATGAGCAAAAGATGCAGGTAAGCAGATGTGTCACTGGATAATGGCAGGTCACCCTGAAACAATCAGAATCAGAATACTTTATTAATCCCTAAGGAAATAATGTGGGTTACAGTTGCTCCAAGAAGAAATGGTAAAAAATAGCAACCGTAACAGACTAAACTCCAAACAATACATTATGTTACAGATTTTAATATTAATTAGTCAGTGTCAATTGTTGATTTGTCCTGTTCTCGTTGTATGACGAATTATGATGGCTGTTTGGTAGCCGTTTGCATACTATGCATAGTCTCTCTCTCTTCATATGTGTGTGTGTTTTTCTCTGGTGAAATTCAGTATGGTTCCGACAACAGTTTTATGTTAATGTACAATCCTTAATATGTTTTTTGTGTGTGTGTGTGTGTGTGTGTGTGTGTGTGTGTGTGTGTGTGTGTGTGTGTGTGTGTGTGTGTTTTGTTGGGGGGTGCGCCAAAGGGAGTGTTCGCCCAGGGCACCAAACAGGCTAGGACCGCCACTGACCTCACCCACATTTTAACAATTCCATTGCGCTATTCTAACTTGATCAGCATAACATAATGATCTCCAGCCTTGTGCTCGTCAACATTCTCACCTGTGTTAATAAGAGGATCTCAGCAGGTCCTATTATGGCAGTGATGGAAAGCAGTGGAATTGTGGTTTTTTTTCTAGGGGGGGGTTAGTTTACATGGCGAAGAGGGACTTTGAAATTCATCTGATCACTCTTTCTCACTCTCAAAACTTTTGTACACCACTGAACAGTAACCACACTGACACAAAGAGATGGAAAACAGCTGGCAGCAAAGGCAGAGAGGTGTCTTTTCCAGCTAAGCAGAAGAGGAATATAAAGATAATGAAGGTCACAGTTTGAATCAGTCACATTTCAGTCAATACAGTGGTGCACTGACAGATCCAGGATCAGTCCAAATCATCAGCAGTGTATTTGTGAAAATGTTGGACTGTTCCTTTATCAGTGTCTATCAGTCTGTGTATGAGAGCCATGTAATGTCCATGTGTGCATGCTGACTGTGCTGCTCTGACCCCCCTCCTCCTTTCAGGGTGGAGCCTGCTGGAGAACAATGGTTGACACCAGGTCTGAGGAAGTGTAAGTGTGTTTTTAAAGGGATTCATGAAAACAAAGCAGCACACATTCACATCTCTGATGTCAGGAGTCATCAAAGTGTCAATCAATGAACAGATGATGGATCAATAACTACAGCTGGATTGTGTTTGTTCTCTCCATCAGATTCCTGTCAACTCACAATCGACACAAACACAGTGAACACAAAGCTCCAACTGTCTGACAACAACAGGAAGGTGACACATGTGGAGGAGGTTCAGTCGTATCCTGATCATCCAGACAGATTTGATGTTTATCATCAGCTGCTGTGCACAAATGGTCTGACTGGTCGCTGTTACTGGGAGGTCGAGTGGAGAGGATGTGTTCATATATCAGTGAGTTACAGAAGAATCAGAAGGAAAGGAAACAGTAAAGACTGCGTGTTCGGATGGAATCCTCAGTCCTGGACTCTGAGCTGCTCTGATGATGGTCCTCAGTCTCTCAGGCACAATAACAGAACAACATTTATCTCCTCCTCCTCCTCCTCCTCTGTCTCTAACAGAGCAGCAGTGTATGTGGACTGTCCTGCTGGCACTCTGTCCTTCTACAGAGTCTCCTCTGACACTCTGATCCACCTCCACACCTTCAACACCACATTCACTCAAACTCTTTATCCTGGGTTTTGGTTCTATCCTGGTTCCTCAGTGTCCCTGTGCTGAGTGGAGTGTAAAGAGTGTCGTCCTGTTAGAGAAACACTCTGACTGTTGGATAGATAGTTCAAGTTCAAGTTTCAAGTTCAAGTTCAAGTTCAACTTTATTGTCACTTCAACCATATACAGTTTAAAAATACACAGTGAGGCGAAACAACGTTCCTCCAGGAACCAAGGTGCTACAAGACAAGTTAGTGCAAAAATAATAATAATATATAATATATCTAGTAATAATATTGTGCAAAAGAGCATTTACAGGTTGGTGTGTGCGATGGTTTGGTGGTGTAGGTCAGTGTGTTTGCGCTTGTGTTGGTTAGTCAGTCCAGTCTCAATGTTTTGAGGTATTTGAGTTAAGCTGAGTGATAATGTTAGTGTATGTGTGTGTGTGTGTGTTTATCAGTCAGTCCCTTTTTGCTGAGGAGACGGATGGCTTGTGGAAAAAAGCTGTTGCACAGTCTGGATGTGCGTGCCCGAATGCTTCGGTACCTTTTTCCAGATGGCAGGAGTGTAAAGAGTGTGTGAGAGGGGTGTGTCCGATCAGCCACAATGCTGGTGGCTTTGCGAATGCAGCGTGTGGTGTAGATGTCCTCAATAGAGGGTAGAGAGACCCCGATGATCTTCTCTGCTGTTCCCACTATCCGCTGTAGGGTCTTGCGGTCTGATATGGCACAGCTCCCAAACCAGACAGTGATGCAGCCGCTCAGGATGCTCTCAATAGTTCCTCTATAGAAGGTGGTCAGGATCGGTGGTGGAAGCCGGGCCTTTCTCAGTCTTCTCAGAAAGAAGAGACGCTGTTGGGCTTTCTTGTGCAGGGAGCTGGTGTTGAGGGACCAGCCGAGGTCCTTCTCCAGGTGTACACCCAGGAATTTGGTGCTGTCAACGATCTCCACAGAGGAGCCGTTGATGCTCAGCGGTGAGTGGTCGCCTCGTGTCCTCCTAAAGTCAACAACCATCTCTTTTGTCTTGTCAACATTCAGAGACAGGTTGTTGTCCTTACACCAGTCCGTTAGTCTCTGCACTTCCTCTCTGTACGCTGACTCGTCGTTCTTGCTAATGAGACCCACCACGGTCGTGTCATCAGCGAATTTAATGATGTGATTTGAACTGTGTGTTGCTACACAGTCATGAGTCAGCAGTGTGAACAGCAGAGGACTGAGCACACAGCCTTGTGGGGCCCCAGTGCTCAGTGTGGTGGTGCTGGAGGTGCAGTTCCCGATCCGTACTGACTGAGGCCTTCCGGTCAGAAAGTCCAGGATCCAGTTGCAGAGGGAGGTGTTCAGGCCTAACAGGCTCAGCTGTCCGATCAGTTGTTGGGGGATGATCGTGTTAAATGCTGAGCTGAAATCTATGTACAGCATTCGGACGTGTGAGTCCTTCTTGTCCAAGTGTGTCAGGGCAAGATGGAGTGCAGTGGAGATGGCGTCGTCCGTTGAGCGGTTATGGCGGTATGCAAATTGCATTGGGTCCAGTGAGGGGGGCAGCAGGGTCTTGATGTGTCTCATGACGAGCCGTTCGAAGCACTTCATGATGGTGGGTGTAAGTGCGATAGGGCGGTAGTCATTGAGACAGGACACAGAAGACTTCTTGGGCACGGGGACGATGGTGGTGGCCTTGAAGCACGTGGGGACAACGGCACTGCTCAGAGAGATGTTGAAGATGTCGGTGAGAACATTTGCCAGCTGATCAGCACATTCTCTGAGCACTCTGCCTGGGATGTTGTCTGGTCCAGCAGCTTTACGTGGATTGACTCTGCGTAGAGTTTTCCTCACCTCAGCTGTAGTGAGACACAGGACCTGGTCGTTCGGAGGAGGGGTGGTCTTCCTCGCCGCCACGTCGTTCTGCCTGTCGAACCGAGCATAGAAGTTGTTAAGCACATCTGGGAGGGAGCCGTCACTGTCACAGGCAGGTGGTGTCGTCCTGTAGTTAGCGATGGCTTGTAAGCCCTGCCACATGCGTCGTGTGTCGCCGCTGTCCTTAAAGTGGTTGTGGATTCTCTGGGCGTGTGCGCGCTTCGCCTCTCTGATGGCCCGAGAAAGTTCAGCCCTCGCTCTTCTAAGCGCCACCTTATCTCCCTCTTTGAAGACAGAGTCTCGGGTCCTTAGAAGTGCACGCACTTCCGCAGTAATCCACGGTTTCTGGTTGGGTCGTGAGATGATGATCTTGGAGACAGTGACGTCATCGGTGCACTTGTTGATATAGCTGGACACTGATGATGTGTACTCCTCCAAGTCAGTGAAGTCGCCGTAAGTTGCAGCCTCTCTAAACATGTTCCAGTCAGTGCTCTCAAAACAGTCCTGAAGAGCAGAGATGGCTCCTGCTGGCCAGGTTTTCACCTGCTTCAGAACCGGTTTTGATCGCCTGACGAGTGGTCTGTATGCTGGAATTAGCATAACAGAGATGTGGTCTGAGTAGCCGAGGTGGGGGCGGGGCTCTGCCCGATATGCGCCATTCAGTCTGTACATGTCTGTCTCTTTCACGCAGAAACACATTTTCAGATTCATGGATTCAATCAGTTGATGTTTTAAACTCTTCTAAATGATTGTAAACTTCTTCCTCTTCAGTCCTTTAAAGATGGAAGCTCCCATTATTCCAGGATCCACATGTTGTTTTTCTGTCTTTTTCCACTCAAAGCTTCACAGTGAATATCAGTATGTTGTGTTTCTCTGAAGCTCTGTTGTTCATCTCTTCATCTGAGCTATCACCCTCCCCTTGCTGTTCAACTGAGAACAAGGCACAATTTGCAATTGCATTAATCCAGGGTTCATTTCTCTCCCCACCGGAAGAATGGAAAGAGACGACGAGGAAGACCCAAAATAACATGGAGGTAGGGCTGGGCCATATTATACCGTTCACGGTAATACCGGTATAATGTTAGGCAACGATAGGAAAATGAAATATCGCGATAGAATATGAGTAAAACGCGCATGCGCAGTGCCTTTGTTTTCATACGCACATGGCCGATTGTTGAGTGAAACAGATGAACCAGAATTGGTTTGTAAAAATGGTGCAACTTCAGTGATGTGGAACTGGTTTGGTGTTTGTCCGTCAGATACACGACAAAGCACATTTTTTTGCAGAACATACAAGCGGCCGTCGTTATTGTCATATTTGTCGGATTAAGATGCTCTTAAATCTGGAAGTAATCTGGGTCCTAAACTCCGTATACTTCAGGTCAAACGAACACTGCAGCATCACTGAGAGTTAAAAACTGTCTAAATTCTTTCATCTTTAATAAAATGATCAGCATTGCTGCTTTACCAGGTGTAACTATGAAGTTTAACTTCCAGGCATCCATGAAAACAAAATGTATTACATTTAACGGAGTTAGAAGTTAGCAGGAAGCTAGCGGAAGTTAGCTCGCTAGTTTCGCTAGTTACCTAAGCATGATATAGCATGTTCTGACTGAGAGATTTCTGAAAAAAATCAAACGTACAGTTCTGCTATCACTTCCAACATAAATGAAGACAGGAAACTAAACAGCAGTGACGTTTGTAGGGTTACTGAAGTTGGGCTAGCTGGTATATATTGATGTGCTACGTGATCGCTAGCGACACAGCTATGTTAGCATAACATAAACAGTGAAGCTGGAGGACGAACACTAACACTTTTCCACCTATAAAAGTTAACGTTAAGGTTCCTGATAGTTAAAGACAAATGCAATCGCATGGCAGGATGCTGTAAACGGACCAAACTTCAGTCAGGAGAACAACTGAGATAATCCATCCACAATACGAGGTTAGTCATTAATATACTGCAACAACATGGGAATAGAGCAGCTGCCAGAGAATTCAACATTAATGAATCAATGGTACAGAAGTGGAGGAAGCAAGAAGAATGAGTTTAATAAAGTTTGATTTATCTGACTGCTTTGTTTTGCTTAATGTGCCTTATAATCCCGTGCACCTTATGGTCCGAAAAATACGTACTGCACACTGCAGTTTAATGTTGCAAAGCACCTCTTTTTAACTTCAGTGGATATTATACATGGTTATGCTCAGGATATGTCAGCCCATTTCTACTGGAAATGCCTTTTGGTTAAACTTTCAGCAAGGAATTTGCATTTGCACTGTTACATTTTTATAAAGCTTTAATGTACATAAAAACCAGCTTCTTGTTTAAGTGAAAATAAATGGAAGGTTGTCTTTTTGCGCTAGTAATGTTGTGGAGTTGTATTTTGTCTCGCATCAATTATATCGTCAGTTATATCGTTATCGCAAATTTTCAAATATATATCGTGATAAATATTTTTGGCCATATCGCCCTGCTCTACATGGAGGAGGACTTTCCTTGAAGTCCTTATCCTCCCTCGCTGGTGTCAGACACCAGCGAGGGAGACCCAGCAACACGCTCAGACACAAACTGGTTCATCACAAAGACAAAACTCCAAAACACAGTCTTAACAATGTGGTGTATGCTGTACAGTGCAGCGAGGAATGCCCAGACCTCTACATTGGAGAGACCAAACAGCCACTTCACAAGCGCATGGTACAACATAGAAGAGCCACCTCCACAGGACAAGACTCAGCTGTCCATCTGCATCTAAAGGTCAAAGGTCACTCTTTCGAGGATGCCAATGTTCACATTTTGGACAGAGAGGACAGATGGTTTGAAAGAGGAGTGAAAGAAGCATCTATGTCCACTGTGAGCGACCATCTTTGAACAGAGGCGGTGGTTTACGACACCAACTCTCTGCCATCTATAATCCAGTTTTGAGATCCCTTCCCAGACGCCTTAACACCCACTCACATCCTGGGCCATCTGACCTCAGGAATTCGCATGATAAGGTGGGGCCAGGTTTCACAATGAACTCACCCGAAACTCTGGCTGATTGGGACCCACACCCAGTTTCACACCTTGGCTCAGGCGATTAGAGGATCATCAGGGGGTTCTTTGTCCCTCTGTGGGGGGACACTCCCACTAGGTTTATATCTGGGACTCTCCACCATTTGACCTTAGAATTGAAGAAGCTTCTCGGATGAGAGGTGAAACATCTTCAAGCAACTTAAAGAAGTCCAAACGTTTTTCTTTCCAAGCTCCTTAGACTACGATGACCTGGATGACTGAGAACCTTCACAGTCACTTTCCTTGAAGATTTACGCTCGGTCGAACTGTCATGTGATGAAGCAACAACTGCTGCGATGGACCGGGTTTGATGGCGTCCACTTGTCGCCCAATGCGCCGATCAGCGCGAGAGGATCTAAGTCTAAGTAAGTTAATCCAGTGGTTCCCAAATTTTTTTTGCTAGACCCCCCTTTGTTTTACAAGAAAATCCCCCCTGGCACATCCACAACTACACAGGTATTTTTGAAAACGCAGTTTTTCTATGCATTTAGGCCTTTTGTCCACACATAATCACCGAAAATTGAGATTGTTAAAAACTCCTGCCAGGGTGGAGATTTTTGAAAACCCGTTTTTTGTGTTTTTGTGTGGAAAAGGAATATGGAGTTCGCCACGCAACATCAAAGGTGTGTGCCTTTTTTGACGTCACGCTGTTCGCCTGTAACAGGGCGGCCCTTAGCGGCTGGAAACACAGTGAGATGGACCGAGGCAAGTGTAGTGGAACAAATTATTTATTTGCTATACAGTAGTGATGGGACGTTCTGTATCGAGGCTTCGGAGCGTGTGTCGAGTAATGGAGGGGGCGTTTCCGCGAAGCGCGTATCGAGGCTTGCTTCATTTATGGGAGGAGCTGAAAATGATGACGTCCGAAGCCTCGCTGCCCGGCTGTACCACGTGACTGGTTCATGAAGTGGTTCGAACTTTGCCGCGAGATATGACAGCGATATAAACCCCTCAGACTTCATTCAAAATGTGGGTGTTTGATGGAGAGTTGCGGTTAGTGAGAGTTTGGAGACAGTTTGGAGGTTTATGAGAGTGAGGAGAGAAAGTCAGGAGAGAATGGAGGCAGCTAAGAAGAGGAGGATGTCCTCCCCTGTGTGGGAACATTTTGATCTTATTCCTCCCAACAAGGTATGTAAATTTCTACAGAAGATGTATTTTCATAATACTGATGGTGCAATACAATTTATGTTGAGCTGTCTTTACTTTTGTACAAGGTGAAGTGTTTTCTATGTGCCAGGGAGCTGGGATATAACAACAACACCTCATCCATGCTTAGGCACTACAGAGCTTTGCATGAGAATAAGGGGGACACCGATTGTGGAGCAAGACCAGGTGAGCCATCAAATGCAATGATAATATAGCATGCAGTAATGTTACTAAATGATATAACAATATTATACAGCTGTAATAAGTTACGTATGTGATATTTATATTTGTGCTTTATCTTTATTGTCTTTCCTCAGGAGAACAATCTCAAATAGATGAAGACCTGGTCAGCATGGTGATTGAGGACTCCCAGCCATTTAGCATTGTGGAGGACAAAGGATTCAAAAGATTTGTTAAATCATTAAATCCTAGCTATGTTCTCCCCACTAAAAAGGTCATAAAAGCAGTGAAAATTTAGTTTTTACAGAATAAAATGTGAACAGGCAGGACTGACGCCTCAGTGTGTAGCTGTCCATACCTCAACGTTACAAAAGCACAACCACTGTCCACACCCCAACCACACCTCACCTCACAGTAAATGATCATTTCCATTTCAAGCATTTCCAAATAATCATTTCCCATACTGCCACTATAAATATACACAGTATACTGCCATCACTACAATATACATGTTTTACACACTCCTTTTGTTGTTGACATTTACAGGCTGTGTGCAAAATGCCACACTCTTCAAATTCATGCCAGCTATTATTTTTACGTCCAGTAGGTGTCCTGCTAGAGCAAATGAAGCTTCATGAAGCTTCGCGTTGGGGTGAACCAATTGGATGAAAAGCTTCAGTGCTTCATGGGGCTTCATCTGCCCATCACTACTATACAGCTCTCCTTACAACAATTAATTTGTCGAGCTTCTTCACAGCACAAAAAATCCATCCTCTAATGACAACTGGCAGCCTTAAATATGTTCAGCTGTCACAGACTTAACCATTATTCCACTCTCAGGTAAATTCTTAAATCCCAACCTTCCACCACAGTATACAATATATTAATTAGAATAAATAAATACATTTTCACATTTACATATTAATAAATATTTCACACTTTAATGTTACACCAAACCCAATATTATAAAAACCCAGAAACCCAAGCACAAAAAGATTCACCACACTCTCTTTACCAATGGCCTCTCCCGGAACCTTTAAATGGTGTCTGGACCCCCAGGGAAACATTTGCCCAAACACCTTGAAGAGGACACAGGCAAGAAAGGTGAGTAATCATTATCTTACACTCATTTGCACCACTTTTATCCCTAGATTTCTTTCTTTTTTTTTTTTTTTCCACACACACTTGCATTAGTTTTCCTTACTGGTAAACCTTAATAACTATCTCAATCACCATTCTTCTCTCCTGACAGACAACCACCACATTCCTTGATGAGGAGCAGCTGTGCAGGATCTGAAATAAGGCTACCAAGTGATTTTAAAATTCCCAATAAATAGTCAATAAATATTTAACCTTCTTGTGTGCAAATCCATGCTTAAAGTGCAATGCTAAATAAAGTGCTTGATAAGGTGCTTTTAATAAAGTGAAAGGTGTGCTCTAAAGTGCTATACAGATAATATAAATAAATATAGTAAGGGAGTCCTCTTCCTTACATCGCCACATTATTGTTTACATGAGATGAATTTCTACAATGGCTGATAGAGACAAAATGCTGTTGCTGTTATTCTGACTATCTGCAGATTTTACATTTTTACATATACACACACAGTTACTGTCCCTCCATTTAGAAAGGCAGAGGCGTCAGAGTGAACTTCTACATTTAACACAGATGCTCTTACAACCAGTCCTGATTCCAACATCATCATCAGTGTTGGGTAAGTTACTTTAAATTAATAACTTAGTCACATTACTAGTTATTTCTATCAAAAGTAACTCAGTTACTTCAAGTTACCCGTTACTTTCAAAGTAACTACAGGGAGTGCAGAATTATTAGGCAAATGAGTATTTTGTCCACATCATCCTCTTCATGCATGTTGTCTTACTCCAAGCTGTATAGGCTCGAAAGCCTACTACCAATTAAGCATATTAGGTGATGTGCATCTCTGTAATGAGAAGGGGTGTGGTCTAATGACATCAACACCCTATATCAGGTGTGCATAATTATTAGGCAACTTCCTTCCCTTTGGCAAAATGGGTCAAAAGAAGGACTTGACAGGCTCAGAAAAGTCAAAAATAGTGAGATATCTTGCAGAGGGATGCAGCAGTCTCAAAATTGCAAAGCTTCTGAAGCGTGATCATCGAACAATCAAGCGTTTCATTGAAAATAGTCAACAGGGTCGCAAGAAGCGTGTGGAAAAACCAAGGCGCAAAATAACTGCCCATGAACTGAGAAAAGTCAAGCGTGCAGCTGCCAAGATGCCACTTGCCACCAGTTTGGCCATATTTCAGAGCTGCAACATCACTGGAGTGCCCAAAAGCACAAGGTGTGCAATACTCAGAGACATGGCCAAGGTAAGAAAGGCTGAAAGACGACCACCACTGAACAAGACACACAAGCTGAAATGTCAAGACTGGGCCAAGAAATATCTCAAGACTGGTTTTTCTAAGGTTTTATGGACTGATGAAATGAGAGTGAGTCTTGATGGGCCAGATGGATGGGCCCGTGGCTGGATTGGTAAAGGGCAGAGAGCTCCAGTCCGACTCAGACGCCAGCAAGGTGGAGGTGGAGTACTGGTTTGGGCTGGTATCATCAAAGATGAGCTTGTGGGGCCTTTTTGGGTTGAGGATGGAGTCAAGCTCAACTCCCAGTCCTACTGCCAGTTTCTGGAAGACACCTTCTTCAAGCAGTGGTACAGGAAGAAGTCTGCATCCTTCAAGAAAAACATGATTTTCATGCAGGACAATGCTCCATCACACGCGTCCAAGTACTCCACAGCGTGGCTGGCAAGAAAGGGTATAAAAGAAGAAAAACTAATGACATGGCCTCCTTGTTCACCTGATCTGAACCCCATTGAGAACCTGTGGTCCATCATCAAATGTGAGATTTACAAGGAGGGAAAACAGTACACCTCTCTGAACAGTGTCTGGGAGGCTGTGGTTGCTGCTGCACGCAATGTTGATGGTGAACAGATCAAAACACTGACAGAATCCATGGATGGCAGGCTTTTGAGTGTCCTTGCAAAGAAAGGTGGCTATATTGGTCGCTGATTTGTTTTTGTTTTGTTTTTGAATGTCAGAAATGTATATTTGTGAATGTGGAGATGTTATATTGGTGTCACTGGTAAAAATAAATAATTGAAATGGGTATATATTTGTTTTTTGTTAAGTTGCCTAATAATTATGCACAGTAATAGTCACCTGCACACACAGATATCCCCCTAAAATAGCTAAAACTAAAAACAAACTAAAAACTACTTCCAAAAACAAAAAAAATCGGCCCGGGCATTTTGACTAGAGGCTGGCCGCCATTATAGGAAAAATCATAAAGCCTTTGAATGAAAACAAACGCTGTTGTGGCAGTGATGTACACGGTTCTGTTGGTATATATGTATCAATCTATCAATCATATGTTGTAAGCTTCAGATAATTATTTATTAAAAGCGAGACATTTTAAATGAGAATAAGAAAGAAAAGTATTTCCTTGTGCCCCCCTTTCCCTGTTAATGCTCTACCTGCCCCCCGACAAAACTTTGCTAGACCCGCCCCTGCACAGTTACCAGCTGTCAGCTACTTAGAAAAGGATCCTGGGGTTATTTGTCTCTCAGAAACAGTTCATAACTTCCCTTCAACTCATTCATGTTAACTAAAAGGTAAACCTGTTTCTCCATCACAGATCTGATGATTCAGTAAGGACATCTCCTGGTTTCATCTTCATGTTTCCCTCTCACCACATATCCAAACCGACATCATGACCAGCAGGTTTACTGCTGTGGCTCCAGCAAACATCAGCTGATACTAGAAATTAATATTAAATAAATTCTAACAACAGCTGATCAAGCTTAAACGTGCTGCTGTTGTTTAGCGCAACATCTGCTGGTTTCCTCTTTCTTTCGATAAACAAACAAGAGAGAAAAGCCGATCAGCTGATCATTGATCAGTTTCATGATTGAAGTAGCAACAGGAGACGGAGGGGGGAGTATGAGAGAAGAAGAGGCAGCTGTGCAGCGTAAAGATGCAGAATAAATCCAGCTTTGTGTCTTTTTCATTGTAGCTGAAGTTCGCGACAAACTGTTCTTTTCAGCTCAATACGAAACGCGTAATATTTTCTCTGAATTCGGGACGATTCCGAATTTTTACGGGACGGTTGGCAACTCTACGAACTAACCTTATGAATAAAATAAAGTTCACTATCAGCAACATCATAGCACCCACCCAGCTGTATAGAAACTCCATCATGCTAGCTAGCACACAGTACGAGTTATTGTAACTGACGGTAAAAAGTCAGCACAGCGAAAATAAACTCCACCTAAACTTGGTTCATATCTGACCCAGAGAGACTGCAGGTCATAACTTCTTACCTGAAGTTCAGTTCACCTGACACTCGGACCGGCGGCCGCCTCGGGTCTCTGCTCCTCCTGCCTCCCATTTCCCTCATCCACCTGCTGGCCTCCACCACTTGCTAATGTTACTGAATCTGTGGAAGCTGCGCAACAGCCACCACCAAACAATTGAGTTATTTTTACACATCTGCCAGCATCTGGCCAATCCACCACCTTTCATTGTTTATACTGTTACGGAAAAAAACAAAAAAAACAAACATTCGCACATCAAAACGAAAAATCATCATCGGCCCACCGGGTCCAGCTATGGCTGCATATGTGTTTAGTAGTAATTTGTTTTTGTAGAGGGCTAGCATAGCAACTGTTTTCGAGGGCATTGCCATATTGGAATCCCGATTTCTCTGACGAGGCTAACCAGAACGCCGTTTCCTGGAGTGTGACATTATTCCCAGGTCCGTGTTCCGAGGTAAGTCGAACGCAACACGAATCTAAATCCCAGTAACGATTAATGCCTTCCTGATTTTAGCATAATAACTAGTTACCGTGCTCCATAAAATTATGAACAGAATCAGTAACAAAGGGCAGCCCTGGCGGCGCCCATCACCCACCAAGAACGAGTCCAACTTATTGCCGGCTATGCAGACCAAGCTCTTGCAACGGTCGTATAAGGACTGAATGGCCCGTATCAATGGGCCAGACACCCCATACTTCCGAAGCACCCCCCATAGGACCCCCTGAAGGATACGGTCAAATGCTTTCTCCAAGTCCACAAAACACATGTAGACTGGTTGGGCAAATGCCCATGCGCCCTCGAGTATCCTCGAGAGGATAAAGAGCTGGTCCAGTGTTCCACGACCAGGACAAAAACCACGTTGTTCCTCATGTATCTGAGGTTCGACTAGTGGACGGACTCTCCTTTCCAGCACCCTGGCATAGACTTTCACAGGGAGGCTGAGGAGTGCGATCCCCCTGTAGTTGGAACACACCCTCCGGTCCCCTTTCTTAAAGATAGGAACCACCACCCCGGTCTGCCAGTCCAGGTGTACTGCCCCTGATCGCCACGCAACATTGCAGAGGCGTGTCAACCAAGACAGCCCTACAACATCCAGAGCCTTCAGGATCTCGGGGCGAGCCTCATCCACCCCAGGGGCTCTGCCACCAAGGAGTTGTTTAACTGCCTCAGTGACCTCGCCCCCAGAGACTGGCGGGTCATCCCCTTCGTCATCAGACTCTGCTTCCTCCACGAAAGATGTGCCAGTGGGATTGAGGAGGTCCTCGAAGTATTCCTTCTACCGGCCAACAATTTTCTCTGTCGAAGTCAGCAGCGCTCCAATCGCACTATACACAGTGCAGGTAGAGCACTGCTTTCCCCTCCTGAGTCGCCTGACGGTTTGCCAGAATCTCTTCAGTCCGAAAGTCTTTTTCCATGTCCTCTCCGAACACCTCCCACAAACAAGTTTTTGCTTCAGCCACTGCCCGCGCCACGTTCCGCTTGGCCTGTCGGTACCTATCAGTTGCCTCCGAAGTCCCACAGGCTAACTAAGCCCGATAGGACTCCTTCTTCAGCTTGGTGGCTCCCCTCACCTCTGGTGTCCACCATTTGGTTCAATGGTTTCAACCATGACAGGCACCAACCACCTTGCTCAATGCAGCAGCTTCAGCAATGGAGATACTGAACGTGGTCCATTCGGACTCAATGTCCCCAGTCTTCCTCGGAATACTGTTGAAGCTCTGCCGGAGGTGTGAGTTGAAGATCTCACTGACAGGAGTTGCAGGTGAGAAGTTCAGGATTGTGTTTGGAAGTAGCCAACCATAGGCGGGTCGCTCCTCAGGTAGAAGAGAATAGTAGATCCCTGATCGCCGACACCAGAGCCATGCCAGCTTGTAATTAAGTGAATGACACCTCGGATCTTGGTCTGCATTGGCATAAAAAGCATGTCTAATAATAATAATAATAATAATAATAATAACAATAATAGTACCAAATATAAACAAACTTTAGAAAGCTTCAAAATAATGATTTTAAGCTTTTCTGTCATGATCCTGGGTCCTTTTGACCCAGCGTTTTGTGTTTTCTCTTCGCGATTTTGGTTCTGTTCTTCCTCTGGTTAGTGTTTACTCTGTTCTGCCCGTGTGTTCCTGTATCTAGTCCGCGTTTCTTAGTTTGTGTCCTTTCATGTGTAAGTTCCTGTTTTATTGTGAAGGTCTGTGTCTTATGTGAGTGTTTTCAGTTTGCCTCCCTAGTCTCGTCATGTTAATTACTCCCAGCTGTGTCCCCACCTGTATGTAATCCCCCTGTGTTCTCTGAGTGTATTTAAGTTGTGTCTTCTGTCATAGTAGTTGCTGGTTCGTCTGTGTTGTTTCCCCTCGGTCTCCCTGTATGTATTTCCCCGGACCTCCCTGCACCGTCATTCTTGGTTTGTGTTGTTAGTTTACCCAGTTTAGGTTTCAGTTTCATGTTCCTAGCGCCTTTGTTGTTTGCATTTTTGTTGTTAATAAACACTCACCTGCACCAGAGCTGCCGCCTTTTGGTCCTATATATATTCCACACGGCTTGCCCCCGCAAACCGTGACAGAACGAACCAGCCACCATGGACCCAGCGGCAGTAAATCCGTCCGAGGAGCTCCAGGACGACATCACATACAATGTGGAGATCCTTCTCAGCCTATGGCTGGAACATCCCCCGGAAGAGCTTCGCCGCGCAGCAGAAGACCGGCTGCAACGGCTCTTTTCCGGCCTGCCATGGCTATTGGACTCGCTTCCTCCGACCATGCAGGCTTTTCTCCGGCTCACACCGCACCTTCTCTCAGCCACTCCTGCCTCGCTGCCCGACTCGCCGGATGTGATCTTGCCCGGCCCGTCGGAGCCGTCTGCGGGGAGGAGACGCCGATCGCGCCGCAAGCGCGCCACCCCACAGCTGGACGTTCGGACTTCTAATTCGCCGGCTGTGGTGAGTGAGGACTGTTTTCCATTTGCGGACTGTATGACTGTTCATTCAGGGGCGGTGTTCTGTGCGGCAGATGACTTTGTGAACAGCATATCACCTCCCCCGCAGCCACTCTCAGCCCAGTTAGCTCCCGCGCAGCCACTCTCAGCCCAGTTAGCTCCCCCGCAGCCAGTGCCACCCTCAGCTCAGTCTCCAGTGCCACCCTCAGCTCAGTCTCCAGTGCCACCCTCAGCTCAGTCTCCAGTGCCACCCTCAACTCAGTCTCCAGTGCCACCCTCAGCTCAGTCTCCAGTGCCACCCTCAGCTCAGTCTCCAGTGCCACCCTCAGCTCAGTCTCCAGTGCCGCCTGTAGCGCAGGCCCCAGTAGCTCCAGTGCCGCCTGTAGCGCAGGCCCCAGTAGCTCCAGTGCCGCCTGTAGCGCAGGCCCCAGTAGCTCCAGTGCCGCCTGTAGCGCAGGCCCCAGTAGCTCCAGTGCCGCCTGTAGCGCAGGCCCCAGTAGCTCCAGTGCCCCCGCTACCCGTAACTCTGGCTCCAGTAATAGTGGTCTCACATACTCACTCCATGCAGGGAGAAAGTATAATTTTACCTCAAGGTGCTTTTTGTAGTTCAGCCGCCTTTGGCACAGTTTGCCGCTCCAGGGCTTCCCCAGAGGCTAGGTCCCAGTCCTCAGCTGATTCTGGACCCCTGGAGTTTAAGCAGCCACCCGAGGGACCGCTCCGGCCTTCGTCTCTTGTCTCCGCTGGAGGGTCCGACGGACCGCTCCGGCCTTTGTTTCCTGTTTCCACTGGAGGGTCCGAGGGACCGCTCCGGCCTTTGTCTCCTGTTTCAGCTGGGGGGCCCGAGGAGCCCGTCCAGCAGCCTTCCTCGTCAGCTGGTGGTTCCGGAGAACCACACCAGCCTCATGCCTCGTCGGCTGGAGGGTCCGAGGGGCCCGTTCAGCCTCCTGTCTCCGCTGGAGGGTCCGAGGGGCCCGTTCAGCAACCTTCCTCATCAGCTGGGGGTTCAGGAGAACCGCACCAGCACCATGCCACATCAGCTGGAGGGCCCGAGGAGCCCATCCAGCCACCATCTGCTACGCCAGCTCCAGCCTGTGCTTCGTCAGCTGCAGCTCCAGCCTGTGCTTCGTCAGCTGCAGCTCCAGCCTGTGCTTCGTCAGCTGCAGCTCCAGCCTGTGCTTCGTCTGCTGCAGCCTCAGAGCCTTCGTCAGCTGCAGCTCCAGCCTGTGCTTCGTCTACTGCAGCCTCAGAGCCTTCGTCAGCTGCAGCCTCAGAGCCTTCGTCAGCTGCAGCCTCAGAGCCTTCGTCAGCTGCAGCCTCAGAGCCATCGCCAGCTGCAGCCTCAGAGCCATCGCCAGCTGCAGCCTCATCGCCAGCTGCAGCCTCATCGCCAGCTGCAGCCTCATCGCCAGCTGCAGCCTCATCGCCAGCTGCAGCCTCATCGCCAGCTGCAGCCTCATCGCCAGCTGCAGCCTCGTCTGGTCCGGCCTCATCCGAGTCTTCGTCTTCGTCCTCGTCTGGTCCGGCCTCATCTGAGTCTTCGTCTTCGTCCTCGTCTGGTCCGGCCTCATCCGAGTCTTCGTCTTCGTCCTCGTCTGGTCCGGCCTCTGCCTGTGCTTCTGTTACGCCTGGTCCGGCCTCTGCCTGTGCTTCTGTTACGCCTGGTCCTGCCTCTGCTTCAGCGTCGCCTGGTCCTGTGCCCTCCAAGCCTCGGCCGGTGCGCCTGACACTTGGGCGCCGCCGCTGCCTTCCGCGCGGCCAGCCCCCTGATCGCCATCGCCTGAGTGGCCGCCGTTGCCTTCCGCACGGCCGGCCCCCGGACCGCCATCGCCTGAGTGGCCGCCGCTGCCTTCCGCACGGCCGGCCCCCGGACCGCCATCGCCTGAGTGGCCGCCGCTGCCTTCCGCACGGCCGGCCCCCGGACCGCCATCGCCTGAGTGGCCGCCGTTGCCGTCCGCACGGCCGGCCTCCCGAACTGTATCCACGTCGCCGCCGTTGCCGTCCGCACGGTCGGCCCCCCGAACTGTTTTGGACTCCTGTGCTGTCGGCCCCCTGGCCGGCCCCCCGAACTGTTTTGGACTCCTGTGCTGTCGGCCCCCTGAACTCTTCTGTTTTGGACTCTGTTTTTTTTTCCTGTGTTTTGGTGTGCTTCGTTTCTTTTGGTTTTGGGCTCGTTTTTTGTTTTTGTCTTTTGGCCTTCTGGTGCTCCGGTTTTGTTTTGCTTCGAGCCCTCCTTCCTGGGCCCCCGCCGCCCGCCCTGGTCGGGTTGTTTTCTGTTTTTTCTGGCTGTTTTGTTTCTTGTTGGGCTGTCTGGAGCCAGCCTTTGAGGGGGGGGGGTACTGTCATGATCCTGGGTCCTTTTGACCCAGCGTTTTGTGTTTTCTCTTCGCGATTTTGGTTCTGTTCTTCCTCTGGTTAGTGTTTACTCTGTTCTGCCCGTGTGTTCCTGTATCTAGTCCGCGTTTCTTAGTTTGTGTCCTTTCATGTGTAAGTTCCTGTTTTATTGTGAAGGTCTGTGTCTTATGTGAGTGTTTTCAGTTTGCCTCCCTAGTCTCGTCATGTTAATTACTCCCAGCTGTGTCCCCACCTGTATGTAATCCCCCTGTGTTCTCTGAGTGTATTTAAGTTGTGTCTTCTGTCATAGTAGTTGCTGGTTCGTCTGTGTTGTTTCCCCTCGGTCTCCCTGTATGTATTTCCCCGGACCTCCCTGCACCGTCATTCTTGGTTTGTGTTGTTAGTTTACCCAGTTTAGGTTTCAGTTTCATGTTCCTAGCGCCTTTGTTGTTTGCATTTTTGTTGTTAATAAACACTCACCTGCACCAGAGCTGCCGCCTTTTGGTCCTATATATATTCCACACGGCTTGCCCCCGCAAACCGTGACATTTTCAGACCTTTCTCTTGGCCAGGGCTGGGCAATTAATTTCTATAGGTGGCCACATCAAAAATCTGAATAGTGTTGTAGGGGCGAACCGCTGATAACTTTAACTTAATGTGGCTAAATATTAAATTTCTCCCATTTCTCTCCTACTGGTAATCAGAAGTTTAAGAATATTCTGTAGATATTTATGTAAATGTATGAATTGTTATGTAGGTTGACATTAAAATAATCCTTTAAAAGTAATAAACAACTTTAAAAAATCATTACATCACTGTTTTATTTTAACTTATTAATCTTCACAAATCTGCAGTATGTTAAAGATTCTTTAGAATATATAAAATAACTTTATACAAGAAGAAACATGTGCTTACGATGTTTCCATTCAGCTCACTGGTTTAATGAGAAAAATCCAGTCTGTCTTGGGCTTGAACAAGTGCAGCGAAATCTGGCTGAATGTCTGCGTTGTAACCCTGAGAGGGGATCATCAGATGAGAGGATCTGGATTTGTTGAACTTCATCACTGAGAATGTCTGCAGGTAGATCCAAAGAGGGCTAGGATGCTCTGAGCATGTCTCCTCATGTGTGGGAAGAGTAAAACTCAGGTAGTGGGACAGACCTGTGAACATCACTGGGTGCATTATCCACACTACAGGAGAAGAAACCATGTGCTTCAGTAGTGACGGTTCACTCTCAAACGTTTTCAAGTCTTGAAGTTGCCTTGAAAACTCGCCATGCGGTGCTTCTACCGTGGAACCTGTGAGGCTGATCAGCTGATGGCCTCCTTCAGTGTTAGCATGTGAGTCAGGATATTGTCCCCCAATTGAGTTGAGAGAAGTTGCAACTTTCACTGTGCTGTACATTTCAGGCCCTTGCATTGCACTTTGATATTCATTTCATTTATCTGAGCAGTCACATCTACAGAAAACCAAGGTTGTCAAACCAGTCTGCATCTGAAAGCTTATTTCTACCTTATTAAGCTTATTCATAAGCATTTCTGATCATGCTTAACTTTTCATCACTATGTGCTGCTTTTACGCGACATGCCTGTGCATGTGTGGTATTTTATCTTCCTGGTGTTTCCTCGATGAAATGGGCGGAGAGAACAAAACACAGCCAGAGAGCATTTGAAGCCACACAACACGAGCGTGGAGACAATTCTTCCTCTGCAGATTTTGAAGGCACCGTAAGTTTCCCTTCTTTCTACCTTTAAGCTTTTATAGATTATTGATTAAACAGAAAAACACATAAATTCTTGTTGAGTAAACAATAAAACCTGAAGCTCAGTCACAAAGCGTCAGTTTCTGTTGGGCGCTGCTCACACACAAACACTCAGGAGGAAGCGCTCGTGCACGCTGCTGTTAGTTGCAGGTTCAGTCGGTTTTCTGCAGCTGGAACTCATAAATCCATGTTATGCAAATCTTCTGTTATAACAATGTAAGTAATGTTAACATCTCTGTTTATCATCTCAACTGTAGCTTTAAGTTTAAGCATTGATGTTAGATGTGCAACCCTGACTCGTTGAGATTATTCTGTTTACCAAGAACAAGTTTGCACTCGTTGATGCGAACGTCTTCGCTCAGCAACACCTTTGTCACAGGCTAATTGGTCCATTGTTCTAATTTGTCATGATAACTACAGAACAACATGGTAATGATCAGCACATCGATATATTGAACTAAACATGACTGGATTTATAAACAGACTTCAAACATTTCAGTAACACACACACAGTCCACACACCTCCTGCTTTTGCTTTCATTTCTAACATCAGATCTCCTTTTTTCACCAATCTTCTTCCTCTAACAAGATCCTCAGTCTGCCGCTGTTTCTTTTGTGGAGGCAAATCCATTCTGCGTTTCCTTCAAAGCGTCATTTCCACTTCAAAGCTGTGAAAATGTGTCAGATGAAGTTCCCTCTTTAAAAAGCGATGATGAAACTGTGGCACTTAGTGACTGAAACCCAAAACACATCATGTTTGTCTGCTGGAGAGACGGATCAGGGCGGCCTTCGTCGCTGTGATGTCATCAGCCTTTGAAGACTCTGTCAGGACAGTGACAGGAAGTGACCTCAGTCTAAAGGTCATTTGTGGAGCTGAGCTGATGCACAGCATCAACATGTTACTGCAGCTGAAAAGTAACAAACTCAGATTAAACAGTTCAAACAAGTCGAAGGCGTTCCTACATCAGGGAGCAAAGACGAACTCCACACACACTGACACCTCTGCAGTGACACGTTCAACACAATAACATGATGCAGGTATGATGCTGACCTTTGACCTCAAACCCAGAAACAAACATCACTGATGTGTCAGTGTACAGGGACTGTTATCATAAATGTGTGTTCGTCACATTAATCTCAGCTCAGATGTTTTATTTTAGCTGGAGGCTCAAACAGAGCAGGGAGCTCATAAAATATAAAAGCAGAATTCAAAGAGCTTTTAATAACTCAACACGATGCTTCAAAGTTAAAGGAGCTGGACTGATGTTCGTGCACATCAGAAGCTTCAAATATACAAAAAATTTTTTATAAAAAGGTAGCAGGAGGTCAAAGGTCAGAGCTCCTGTGTGTCTGAGGGCGGCTTCACGCTGGAGAAGGATGAAGGAGTCTGACCTGAGCCAGTGTTTGACATGAACACATCAGCACTGCTGTCAGTGAGCCTAACGACAGCCGTTAGCATCATTTCAGTGTTTCTGTGATAAAAACACTTCCTGTCACTGTGGTGGTCACAGTGACATCATGCAGTTTGTGTTTTGACCTCCAGAAAACCAGGAGACATAAATCACCTTTGGACAACCTGCCAGAGATTTGGGAGTTTCCCACGTGCACCTGAATGCAGCACTGACAGTTTCTAACGGTAACATTACACAACCCTGTGGGTGTTTCCTTCCTGCTCAAACTTTACTTTCTCTTTCCTGAACTACCCGTTTCTGCTGACTGATCGTCTCCGTGTGAAGCTCCGTGTGAAGGTAACCTTAGCAGTCTCTAATGTTTCCTGGCTAACATCAGCTGTGTGCAGCTTAGTTCCAGCACACATCTGCCGCTCCATAGTTCACGGTAACAGACTCACAGCTGGACCAACAGGCTGTTGGTTAAGGACGTGTGCTAAACACACATCCTTCTTTCAGTGTGGGCGTGACTTTGTCTTAAAACACACATTTAATGTCCTGTTTGTAGTTCGAAGGAAAAACGACTCCATGATGAGTCAGTTTGAATGTTTTCAGTGATGATCTGCAGTGAATGTCATGGTCCTGAGTCTGAGGACTCAGTGTTTTGTGTTTCTTTATGCTTTTGTTCATTCCGAGTGTGTATTCTGTTGTGATTTTGCCATTTGTTAGGTTTCTGTTCTTTGCCTGCCTGCTCCCACTTCTCTGTGTTCCCTCTGTCTGTCCATGGTGTTATTGTGTCTGCTCATGAGTCTGCCTGTCAAGTTCAGTGTCCTGTCTGGTTCTCTGTGTCTGTTAGTTTCCTGTTTTATTCTGAAGGTTCATGTCTGATGTGAGTGTGTTCAGTTTACATTTCCCCTGTCCCGTCAGCTCTGATTTCTCCCAGCTGTGTTGCCCTCCTGTCTCTCATCCCCTGATTACTGGTGTGTGTATTTAAGCCCTGTGTGTTCTCCTGCCTGTTGCCGGTTCGTCTGTGTTACTTCGTGTCAGTCTGCGTTACCCTGTGTTCCACAGTGTCCTGTTCCTCGTCTGCGTCTCTCTGCTTCTCATCCCGTTGTCATATGCTCCCAGGTCTGTTATTTTTAGTTCTCCCAGTTTAGGTGTCTTTAGTTATTTGTTATGCCCCACTGTTTGTTTGCCACTACACCTCTGTAAATAAAACCACCGGTATCTCATCCACTGCCTGCATCTTGGGTCCTTCTTCCAACTCCACACGGCTCGCTTCGGCAGCCGTGACAGTACGAACCGTCCACTATGGACCCAGCAGCATTCAATCCGCCCAAGGAGCTCCAGGAGGACATTATTTACTCAGTAGACAAATTAATTAACTTATGGCTGGAGCATGAGGGGAGAGAATTCCGACAAGGCATAGCTGTTCGGCTACAGCGCTTACTTTCTGGTCTCCCCTGGTTGCTCAGCTCACTTCACCCGCTCACACAGAATTTTGTTCTGAACGAGCTTCATCTTCTCCCCCTTGCTACCACCCACCCTGCAACTCATGCTTCACTCCCTGACCCGATGGAGAGCGTCCTGCCCGGCCCGTCGGTCCAGCCTTCAAATGGGAAACAGCACTCGCGCCGTCGACGCCCCTCGCCACAGTCGGACCCCAGGATATCAGAGCGGCCGACTGTGGTGAGTAAAAAGGATAACAGCTCCAATTTGAACTTTGAGAGTTTTTCTTCTGGGGTTGTTCAGGGTGTGTCAGTGGGAGCTAATTCGCTAAGCCTACCTACCTTCGTGGTAACCGACCGTGGTTGCCAGGTTGGCATTTTTAAGACTTCAGTGAAAGCAAAGGGCTGTTCTTCTGTTTCTTCTGAACCTGTTAAACCCGTGTCAGCTAACCCAGGGTCTGCTAAAACTGTGGCATATATCCCAGAGACAATTAACACCAGCTCTGATAATACCAGGACTGTTTATTCATTTGAACTGCAACCTGAAGCTCAGTTAGCCGCCCGGCCTGAAGCTCAGTTAGCCGCCCGGCCTGAAGCTCAGTTAGCCGCCCGGCCTGAAGCTCAGTCTCCAACTTCACCACCGTTGTCATCACAACCATTATGTCCGTCACCTTCAGTTCAGCCTCCTGTTCAGCAGCCACCAGCCCTGCATCCTGTGTCAGTTGCTCCACCTGTAAAACAATACAAGTCAATTCTACCCGAAAGACACTGTTCCTCGCCCATCCATTCCAAGCAGAGAGACAAATCTAATAATAATGTCAACAGTCCTCAAAGGCTGGCCGGTTCTGAGACTGAGATGCACTCCAGGGCCTCCCCAGAGGCTGGGTTTCAGCCCCCATCAGACTCTGGACCCCTGGAGTTTAAGAAGCCAGCTGAGGACTGCACCCGGCTGTCGCTGCCTGAGCAGGGTCAATGCTCTGCGCAGCTGCAGGCCGCTATGTGTTTGCCAGAGGCCCGTGTGCCTGCTGGTCCTGTCCTGTGCCTGCCAGAGGCCCGTGTGCCTGCTGGTCCTGTCCTGTGCCTGCCAGAGGCCCGTGTGCCTGCTGGTCCTGATCTGTTCCTGCCAGAGGTCCCCGCGCCTGCTGGTTTTGTCCTGTGCGTTCCAGGGGCCCCTGTGCCCACTGTTCCTGAGACTGTTCTCGCTGGAGGGCCCGAGGAGCCCGCCCAGCTTCCTGCCTCGTCAGCTGGAGGGGCCGAGGAGCCCGCCCAGCTTCCTGCCTCATCAGCTGGAGGGTCCGAGGAGCCCGCCCAGCTTCCTGTCTCGTCAGCTGGAGGGCCCGAGGAGCCCGTCCAGCCACCAGCTGCTCCACCAGCAGCCTCATCCACGCTTGCAGCAGCAGTTTCATCCATGCTGCCGCCTGCTGCAGCGCCTTCGTCTGCTGCATCCTCGCCTGGTCCAGCTTCAGCATCATCCTCGCCTGGTCCAGCTTCAGCATCCTCATCAGCTGCTTCGCCTGGCCCAGCTTCAGCATCATCCTCGCCAGCTGCTTCGCCTGGCCCAGCTTCAGCATCATCCTCCCCAGCTGCTTCGCCTGGCCCAGCTTCAGCATCATCCTCCCCGGCTGCTTCGCCTGGCCCAGCTTCAGCATCATCCTCCCCAGCTGCTTCGCCTGGCCCAGCTTCAGCATCATCCTCCCCAGCTGCTTCGCCTGGCCCAGCTTCAGCATCATCCTCGCCTGGCCCAGCTTCAGCATCCTCATCAGCTGCTTCGCCTGGCCCAGCTTCAGCATCCTCATCAGCTGCTTCGCCTGGCCCAGCTTCAGCATCCTCATCAGCTGCTTCGCCTGGCCCAGCTTCAGCATCATCCTCGCCTGGCCCAGCTTCAGCATCCTCATCAGCTGCTTCGCCCGGCCCAGCTTCAGCATCCTCAACAGCTGCTTCGCCCGGTCCAGCCTCGCCTGGTCCAGCCTCGCCTGGTCCAGCCTCCGCGTCTTCATCCTCATCAGCCTCGCCTGGTCCAGCCTCCGCGTCTTCATCCTCATCAGCCTCGCCTGGTCCAGCCTCCGTGTCTTCATTCTCGTCTGCAGTGGCCTCCTCTTCAGCTTCCCCACCTTCGTTTGGCCCAGCCTCTGCATCAGCTTCGCCTGGTTCAGCCTCCGCATTCGCTTCAGCGTCGCCTGGCCCAGCTTCGGCTTCAGCCTCTGCCTCGTCTGGTCCAACCTCCGCTTCGCCTGGTGCTGCAGGGGCCACGCAGCCTTCGGGTCCCCTACTACCACCTCCACATCGTCAGTCATCTGCCAGGCCGCTTGTTGGGCATCATCACCACCGTGGCCGCCCTCCGGACTTCTGTTGCCACCCCCGCCTTCTGAGTGGACGACCTCCTACATGCCGCCACTGCCCTCCGCGTGGCCGGCCCCCAGACCTGCATTCGCGCCGCCGTTGCCGTCCGCACGGTCGGCCCCCGGACCTGCCCCCGCGCCGCCGTTGCCGTCCGCACGGTCGGCCCCCGGACCTGCTCCCGCGCCGCCGTTGCCATCCTCACGGTCGGCCCCCGGACCTGCCCCCGCGCCGCCGTTGCCGTCCGCACGGTCGGCCCCCGGAACCTGCCCCCGCGCCGCCGTTGCCGTCCGCACGGTCGGCCCCCGGAACTGTACTGTTTTGGCCTCCTGCGCTGTCGGCCCCCTGAACTTGGCCATCTGGGCCTTTTTGGACTCTGTCCCTCCGTCCTGGGCCCCCTCCGCCCGCCCTGGTCGGGTCGTTTTCTGTTTTGGTTTTTGTCTGTTTTTGTGTTTCTGCTGGGCTGTCTGGAGCCAGCCCTTGAGGGGGGGGGGGGGGGGTACTGTCATGGTCCTGAGTCTGAGGACTCAGTGTTTTGTGTTTCTTTATGCTTTTGTTCATTCCGAGTGTGTATTCTGTTGTGATTTTGCCATTTGTTAGGTTTCTGTTCTTTGCCTGCCTGCTCCCACTTCTCTGTGTTCCCTCTGTCTGTCCATGGTGTTATTGTGTCTGCTCATGAGTCTGCCTGTCAAGTTCAGTGTCCTGTCTGGTTCTCTGTGTCTGTTAGTTTCCTGTTTTATTCTGAAGGTTCATGTCTGATGTGAGTGTGTTCAGTTTACATTTCCCCTGTCCCGTCAGCTCTGATTTCTCCCAGCTGTGTTGCCCTCCTGTCTCTCATCCCCTGATTACTGGTGTGTGTATTTAAGCCCTGTGTGTTCTCCTGCCTGTTGCCGGTTCGTCTGTGTTACTTCGTGTCAGTCTGCGTTACCCTGTGTTCCACAGTGTCCTGTTCCTCGTCTGCGTCTCTCTGCTTCTCATCCCGTTGTCATATGCTCCCAGGTCTGTTATTTTTAGTTCTCCCAGTTTAGGTGTCTTTAGTTATTTGTTATGCCCCACTGTTTGTTTGCCACTACACCTCTGTAAATAAAACCACCGGTATCTCATCCACTGCCTGCATCTTGGGTCCTTCTTCCAACTCCACACGGCTCGCTTCGGCAGCCGTGACAGTGAAGACTTTTTCAGTACAGGGTGAAGTTTGTGGTTCAGGTTTTAGCAGCTCTGCAAGTGGAAGGTTTGAATCCTGTTTTAAGGACTGATGTAAATTTCTTGCCGATGGGCATTGTTCCCTCTAAGCTGCGCGCGTGCGGAATTGCGCACTGCTGGCACGGTCTCTGCGTTGCGCACAGAAAATCTGCGTTGCGCACAAAAAAGAAAAAATCTAACCTGAATTGAAATTAAAATGAATACTTTAACAATCATGTTTTGCAGTGTTAGTCAGTGACTGACTGCTCCTGTATGGGATTAGAACGATGCCACCTTATCCCGTAGTCCAGCCAATGATGCGATTCACATTCATATATACAGTGGGGCAAAAAAGTATTTAGTCAAATTCAAATCAAATTCAAATTTTATTTGTCACGTACACAGTCATACACAGTACGATATGTAGTGAAATGCTTGGACAACTGCTCGTGACCTAAAGAAAACAAAAAAGGAAAAGGCTATGAATAAGAATAAGTCAGCCACCGATTGTGCAAGTTCCCCCACTTAAAATGATGACAGAGGTCAGTAATTTGCACCAGAGGTACACTTCAACTGTGAGAGACAGAATGTGAAAAAAAAATCCATGAATCCACATGGTAGGATTTGTAAAGAATTTATTCGTAAATCAGGGTGGAAAATAAGTATTTGGTCAATAACAAAAATACAACTCAATACTTTGTAACATAACCTTTGTTGGCAATAACAGAGGTCAAACGTTTACTATAGGTCTTTACCAGGTTTGCACACACAGTAGCTGGTATTTTGGCCCATTCCTCCATGCAGATCTTCTCGAGAGCAGTGATGTTTTGGGGCTGTCGCCGAGCAACACGGACTTTCAACTCCCGCCACAGATTTTCTATGGGGTTGAGGTCTGGAGACTGGCTAGGCCACTCCAGGACTTTCAAATGCTTCTTACGGAGCCACTCCTTTGTTGCCCGGGCGGTGTGTTTTGGATCATTGTCATGTTGGAAGACCCAGCCTCGTTTCATCTTCAAAGTTCTCACTGATGGAAGGAGGTTTTGGCTCAAAATCTCACGATACATGGCCCCATTCATTCTGTCCTTAACACGGATCAGTCGTCCTGTCCCCTTGGCAGAAAAACAGCCCCATAGCATGATGTTTCCACCCCCATGCTTCACAGTAGGTATGGTGTTCTTGGGATGCAACTCAGTATTCTTCTTCCTCCAAACACGACGAGTTGAGTTTATACCAAAAAGTTCTACTTTGGTTTCATCTGACCACATGACATTCTCCCAATCCTCTGCTGTATCATCCATGTGCTCTCTGGCAAACTTCAGACGGGCCTGGACATGCACTGGCTTCAGCAGCGGAACACGTCTGGCACTGCGGGATTTGATTCCCTGCCGTTGTAGTGTGTTACTGATGGTGACCTTTGTTACTTTGGTCCCAGCTCTCTGCAGGTCATTCACCAGGTCCCCCCGTGTGGTTCTGGGATCTTTGCTCACCGTTCTCATGATCATTTGACCCCACGGGATGAGATCTTGCGTGGAGCCCCAGATGGAGGGAGATTATCACTGGTCTTGTATGTCTTCCATTTTCTGATGATTGCTCCCACAGTTGATTTTTTTTCACACCAAGCTGCTTGCCTATTGTAGATTCACTCTTCCCAGTCTGGTGCAGGTCTACAATACTTTTCCTGGTGTCCTTCGAAAGCTCTTTGGTCTTGGCCATGGCGGAGTTTGGAGTCTGACTGTTTGAGGCTGTGGACAGGTGTCTTTTATACAGATGATGAGTTCAAACAGGTGCCATTCATACAGGTAACGAGTGGGGGACAGAAAAGCTTCTTACAGAAGACGTTACAGGTCTGTGAGAGCCAGAGATTTTCCATGTTTGAGGTGACCAAATACTTATTTTCCACCCTGATTTACCAATAAATTCTTTACAAATCCTACCATGTGGATTCATGGATTTTTTTTTCACATTCTGTCTCTCACAGTTGAAGTGTACCTCTGGTGCAAATTACTGACCTCTGTCATCATTTTAAGTGGGGGAACTTGCACAATCGGTGGCTGACTAAATACTTTTTTGCCCCACTGTACGCAGTAGTGATGTGTCGGTTGCGAACGAAATGTGTCAGAGCCGGATCTTTGACGTGAACGACGGGAGCCGGTGTTGTGCTTTGCGCTGGGCAGAGGGGGGAGGGGCGGTAGTTACAGTCAGTACCACAGGAACAGAGCGGGAGGGAGAGAGAGAGAGAGCCAGGGACAACAACGTCACATTAGAAAGGTATAGTAATCATCCACAACTATTTTCAGTTGCAGATGATGGGATTTCCGACTCTTTTTAGAGAGCCGGCTCTTCAGGTTGTTTTGTTGCTTTAATTAATTTATTATTAACAATAATATAAAATTATGCACAAAAGGAATTATAATGTAAAAAAAAAAAAGAAGTCGGTTGTATTTATATATGTTTATATATAAATATATGCGGTGGCCCCTAGAGACAAAACACGTTCAAACTGCAAAACACATTTCTAGCATGAACTGAACTTCCAAAGCAGAGCTACTAGATCACTTAAATTACACAATTGAAAGCATGAAAGCATGTGTGTATTGTTTGTGTATTTATACACAAGCACCCATATATATTCAAATAAGTTTAAAAAAAAAGTTAATTTACCTGTTACTACCACACACCAAATCTGGTTGTTGGTACTTGCTGGCTTGTGTAGCCACGAGGTAACAAAAGCTCAACACTGCCCCCTAGCATCCTGGAGCACTTCTGCTGTGTTTTGTACGTGCTTCTGAGTTGCTGATGGGTTCCTGTGTTCTAAAGGTTGTTGCTCCTCACAGATCACAGTGTTTTCAGCCTTTGGTCAGTTTTTGCTGTCAGAACTTTCTTGATGTGATAGATGTGCAGCTGCAAACAAAAATTCAAAATTCAAATTCAAATTTTATTTGTCACGTACACAGTCATACACAGTACGATATGCAGTGAAATGCTTGGACAACTGCTCGTGACCTAAAGAAAACAAAAAAGGAAAAGGCTATGAATAAGATAGGAAATAAATATGAAAAATTAAAAAGGGAAATAAATATGAAAAATTAAAAAGGGAAATAAATATGAAAAATTAAAAAGGGTAAATTTTACTAGGAAGGAATAAAATATAAATTAAGGTTAAAAAGGAAATAACTGTACAACACAAATTAGAATGAAGGGTAAATTTAACTGGGAAAGAATAAGATAAAATATATAAATTAAAGTTGAAAATAAAATAACTGTACAACAAAATACACAATACACAATATAGAACTATATAAGAATGTATGAAGAAATATAAATAAATATATACACAATAACAGCAGCTGTACAAATATTAACTGGAAATGAAGAATATAATGTCCAGTGTTGTGCAATCCACATTATGTCTTCTGCAGTGCAAATATGCTTAAAGTGATTTAAGTGATGAAGTGAAAACAATGTCCAGAATGTCCAGTGTGTGTGTAAGAACTATATGTGTGGGTCAGTACTGTGTGGTGGTGTGATTGAGAGACCGTATCGTGCTGCTGTAAACGATTGTGTACTTTATTCTTTCCATACGTGCCAGTGCAACTCCGACTCAGTTTGATCGTCTGTCTCTGAACATTTACAGTTTTTATCAAATGAAAGGAAACAGGAAACACAGTGCAGTGAACGCTCTGCACAAGAACAACATTCAGTTTATTTCTGTAATGTGAACGTTATTTTTCCTCTCATTAACATGATACTGTCATAAGTACATTTATTTGATATGAACATTTATTTATTTTATAATTTATAACATAATGTTGTAGAAGTCTGTACAGTCTCTAAGAATAACGCTGCTTGTTGCTGTTATTATTGATCCCTTATTGATATGTGATGGTCAGTCCTACAACTACAGCAGATACCTCGTATTATCTGCACTCAGATGGAGCAGATCAACACATCAGACACGACCTCTGCAGCTCTCAGCTGATGTGCACATGAATGATTGTGTTTCCTCTGCAGGTGAAGGTAGAAAGTGTGTGTGAGCTGATTTGGATTGAGCAGCATGGATCAGTGTGAGGACAGAGAGGAGGGAGCCCCTCCCTCTAAAAGAGCCAGAGAGAGCCAGACCAAAGCTCAGAGGTGAGATGACCATCTCTAACTGTCCATGACTCCATGTCACAGCTCAGCACTCACATCTCTGCTCCATCATTATTCACAGGAACCCACCTGGACCTCCACCCAGAGAGCGTGACAAGTCTAAAAGCCCTCCCATAGAAGACCTGCCTGTGTCTGCTGCAGAGAGGTGAGCTGTTAGTAACATGAACTCTGTGTTGTCAGTTTGTTGTCTGATGTAAGTGATGATGATCTTTTTGCTTCGTGGTTTTTAAAATGATCTAAAATGTCTCAAAGGACACACAGGCTCAGCTGTAACTGTCATTTTTATCTGGTTTGAAGCCACATTTTGACAGAATTGGCTGTTTTTAACTATTTATTTTAAGAAGTTGTGGAAATTTAGACATCAGACATCTGGATCCTGAACTGTTATAGAAACAAATGCTGGCAGTGGGTAGTTTGACTTTAGCCTCGTGGCTAAACTGACCAAAACCAGCATGCCCACTGCCAACACTAGTTTGGAGTTTCCTTCTGCTCATGCTCAGCCTGCAATCCAGTTTGTCTTTAGGACGATGAAGGTATCCTAATCTTCATCAGCTTCTGTAGCTGCAAATTAAAAAAAATGTTTCCTCCCTAACAGGACCCATGGGAGTCCAGCTGGACTTGAAGCTGGACCCAGCTGTGTGTCCTTCAAGAGTGACTGGTCTAGACGTCAGCTCATTAATTTTAAAGTCCAGCAGGTGTCTGCTGCAGAGAGGTGAGCGGCTAGTAACATCAACTCTTTGAGAGCTGATTTAACTGCTTGGTGTTGTTGAATGTTGTTATACCTCCTCGTTTATCTGTTTGTGTAAGGTTTGTGGTGGGAGTAAGAGGACTGGGTAGATCTGGTGGACTCTGTACATTTCCATTTGTTTTCTGTTAAAAACACTAAGTAAGCAGGTTGGTGCCACCTATGCAGTGTTTTTCATCTTATGAATATTAAGATTTTTCTGTGTTTTTGTTTCGTTTTTAAGAGTAGAGCTCTGCCAGGTTAGGGTTAGTAGGTCTGACATTCAGCTGCAAATCATTCCAGTGTGGGCTGAAGGCCATCACTCGATGAAGCCAACAGAACCACATCATCTGTGAAAACCAGAGAGGATATTCTGAGACCACCCAAGTGAAAGCCTCGTGGCAATTCTGAACAGAACCGGTGACAAAGGGCAGCCCTGACAGAGTCCATCACCCACTGGGAAAGAGTGCAACTTACTGGTCCTCCTTCTTAAAGATGGGAACCACCACAGTCTGTCAATCTAGAGACACTGCCCCTGATAACCACGCAACATTGTAGAGATGAGTCAACCAACACAGCGCTAGAACGTCCAGAGTCTTCAGGAACTCAGAACGAACCTCTCTTGAAGGTCTGCTGGAGGTGTTAGTTGAAGATCTCACGGATATATCGACAAAACATTGAGAAACTAAAAACTATAGAGCATCTCATTCATTTAAAAACAAAGTTTATTGTTTTAATTACAAGAAACCTTCCAACACTGTAACTGACTGACCCATTTTAAAACGAAATAAAGCAGGAGGCCCAAACCATTGCACATACTGGTTCTGTATAGCACAAACGTTCTGCTACCAAATGACACCTGAGCATCCTGACTCAGGGTTTGAACGATTCATCCCATCGTCTGATCCAAACCATATTGTTAACGTTAATACAGGAACCTCTCTGTGGTTTGTTTATGACAAAACTGTGAGATTTCAACCTCTTGGATATGAATGTGGTTGTTTACCAGGACACAGATGAGTCAGAGACAGTTAGCAGCTCTGTACTCGTGTCCAACACGATGATCCAAAAAATGGTGAAGTTTGAGAGACATAATTATCTACTTCAAGTATCCGGTCGTTAAGTGATGACGTGATGAATCCTACTTCCGGGTCTAAAGTAGTCTGCGTTTAATATGGCTTTTGTGTTGTTAACATGTTTAATGTTTTGTATTTTCTTCTATTTGATCTCAAAAAGCTCCTAAAACAGTCAGTGATCACTGTTGACCTCCCTCGGCTTTTATTACCGCTAATCATTTATTTAAGCTCAGTTTTTAAAACCTTAGGATGTAACTACAGCCCAGCCCATGCAGCAGTATATGAATGACTAACCTCGTATTGTGGATGGATTATCTCAGTTGTTCTTCTGGCTGAAGTTTGGTCCTTTTACAGCATCCTGCCATGCGATTACATTTGTTCCTGACCACCGAGAACACTCACGTTAACTTTTATTGAGTGGAAAAAAAGTTAGCTTGTTTATATTATGCTAACATAGCTGTGTCGCTAGCAGTCACGTAGCACATCATTAAATAGCAGCTAGCCCAACTTCAGTAACCCTACAAACGTCACTGCTGTTTAGTTTTCTGTCTTCATTTATGCTGGAAGTGATAACAGAGCTGTACGTTTGAATTTGTTTCCAAAACCCCGCAGTCAGGAAATGCTATATTGTATTTAGATAGAAGCTAGCGAGCTAACTTCCTGCTAACTTCTAACTCCGTTAAATGTCATAAATTCCGTTTTCATGGATGCCTGGATGTTAAACTCAATTGTTACACCTGGTAGAGCAGAACGCTGATCATTTTATTAAAGATGAAAGACTTTAGACAGTTTTTCAACTCTCAGTAATGCCATAGTGATCGTTTGATATATGGACCTGCAGCGGAGTTTAGACCCAGACACGGCTAGTGACATCAGACTTAACGACCGGATGGTCGTTGAGCTGAGAGAGGAATTAATCATATCTTAGACGATTGATTGTTATTTAACTATTTCATTATGTTTTCTTTACAACTGTCATCCAAAGAGAATTTGTTAGCAGCTGATGTTGGCTTTTAGTTGGGAAACTTAAAGTAAAAAGAAACTAAGCTGAGCTGTTGATTTTTAGTACGATCAGCTGAAATCATAGCCATATACGACTAAGAGCAGTCATCTAAATAAATGTCTTTGTCAAAATATCACTGGCTGAATTGATGATAATTCCTCCACAGAGTGGACCAGGAGAGCTCAGAGGTTCAACGTGGTCAGACTGCCCATCAAACACAGCTGGACTCCATATTTATGGTCTGTACATGTACAACAACTACTTCTACATCTATTCTGTTCACAGTCATCTCCATGCTGCTCTTTGTAGACCAGCGGGGTGTCAGTGTGTCCAAAATGGATCTGATGATTTCAGTCTGATTGGCTCATTCATAAAGTATTCTGTTCCAGCTGCTGGAGGACAACATCATCACGTTTGTGAAGAACGAGCTGAAGAAGATCCTGAAGCTTCTGAGTCCAGATTACCCAGAATGCTTAGAGAGTCAGAGGGAGGATGATGAGAAGAGCAGAAGCAGAGAGGCATTTGTGAAGATCACAGTGGACTTCTTGAGGAGACTGAATGAGGAGGAGCTGGCTGACCGTCTGCTGCGCAGTAAGAAACAGATAAAGATTAGAGCTGGTTAATGAATGCTAAATTAACTAATATCTTGCAGATGGACAACATGCATGTGTACTTAATAAATTCTTGACTGAGATTTAATTAATTTGTTTTTTAGAAATTCCCACTGAAGGTTTTCAACATCATTTCAAGTCTGCACTGAAGAAGAAGTTCCAGCATGTGTTTGAGGGCATCGCTAAAGCAGGAAACCCGACCCTTCTGAATCAGATCTACACAGAGCTCCACATCACAGAGGGAGGGACTGCAGAGGTTAATGATGAACATGAGGTCAGACAGATGGAAACAGCATCCAGGAAACCAGACAGACCAGAAACAACCATCAGACAAGAAGACATCTTTAAACTCCCACCTGGAAGAGATGAGCCAATCAGAACTGTGCTGACAAAGGGAGTGGCTGGCATTGGGAAAACTGTCCTGACACAGAAGTTCACCCTGGACTGGGCTGAAGACAAAGCCAACCAGGACTTCCAGTTCATGTTTCCATTCACTTTCAGAGAGCTGAATGTGCTGAAAGAGGAGAAGTTCAGCTTGGTGGGACTTGTTCATCACTTCTTTACTGAAACCAAAGAAGCAGGAATCTGCAGCTTTGAAGACTTCCAGGTTGTGTTCATCTTTGATGGTCTGGATGAGTGTCGCCTTCCTCTGGACTTCCACAAAACTACAATCCTAACTGATGTTACAGAGTCCACCTCAGTGGATGTGCTGCTGATAAACCTCATCAGGGGGAAACTGCTTCCCTCTGCTCGCCTCTGGATAACCACACGACCTGCAGCAGCCAATCAGATCCCTCCTGGGTTTGTTGACATGGTGACAGAGGTCAGAGGGTTCACTGACCCACAGAAGAATAAGTACTTCAGGAAGAGAATTGGAGATAAGAAGCAGTCCAGCAGGATCATCTCCCACATCAAGACTTCACGAAGCCTCCACATCATGTGCCACATCCCAGTCTTCTGCTGGATCACTGCTACAGTTCTGGAGAATGTGCTGGAAACCAGAGAGGGAGGAGAGCTGCCCAACACCCTGACTGAGATGTACATCCGCTTCCTGGTGGTTCAGGCCAAAGTGAAGAAGGTCAAGTATGATGGAGGAGCTGAGACAGATCCACACTGGAGTCCAGAGAGCAGGAAGATGATGGAGTCTCTGGGAAAACTGGCTTTTGATCAGCTGCAGAAAGGAAACCTGATCTTCTATGAATCAGACCTGACAGAGTGTGGCATCGATATCAGAGCAGCCTCAGTGTACTCAGGAGTGTTCACACAGATCTTTAAAGAGGAGAGAGGACTGTACCAGGACAAGGTGTTCTGCTTCATCCATCTGAGTGTTCAGGAGTTTCTGGCTGCTCTTCATGTCCATCTGACCTTCATCAACTCTGGACTCAATCTGCTGGAAGAACAACAAACAACCTCCAAGAACTCTGACACAAGAGAATCTCCAGAGAAAAACTTCTACCAAACTGCTGTGAACAAGGCCTTACAGAGTCCAAATGGACATCTGGACTTGTTCCTCCGCTTCCTCCTGGGTCTTTCACTGCAGACCAATCAGACCCTCCTACGAGGCCTGCTGACACAGACAGGAAGTAGCTCACAGACCAATCAGGAAATGATCCAGTACATCAAGAAGACGCTAAGTGAGAATCTGTCTGCAGAGAAAAGCATCAATCTGTTCCACTGTCTGAATGAATTAAATGATCGTTCTCTAGTGGAGGAGATCCAGCAGTCCTTGAGTTCAGGAAGTCTCTCCACAGATAAACTGTCTCCTGCTCAGTGGTCAGCTCTGGTCTTCATCTTACTGTCATCAGAAAAAGATCTGGATGTGTTTGACCTGAATAAATACTCTGCTTCAGAGGAGGCTCTTCTGAGACTGCTACCAGTGGTCAAAGCCTCCAACAGAGCTCTGTAAGTAAATATGTGGTCATTCCTTTTTGAATTTGTGAAATATTCAAAATAATTCAGCTGTCAAAGGTCCTCTCGAGCCTCTCGATTATCAAAGACATGTCTTTAAATTGCTGCATTCATCTTTCCCTGACTAGTCTCCTGGTTCCTGCTGCCATAAACCTTCCCCACAGCATCCTGATGCCACCACTTGTTCACCTGTAGAGATGGTATTGGCCAGGTGATGACCTTTAGCTGGTTTCCTTTAGACACGACATTTGGCATTCTGGCCAAAGAGTTCACATCAGATCTTTGGTCACCTCTCTATTTGCTCTGAAATGCTCTCTCAAAAATGGGACCGTATATAAACAAGCCTGTGCCTTTAAAAATCACAGCCAGTCAACTGGTGGACTCTATTCAACTTGTAGAAATATCTAACAAATGATCAGTGGAAACGGGATACACCTGAGCTTAATTTTGAGTGGCATGGTTGTGAATACTTGCTTATACTTGCTTATACGTTTTATTTATTTATTTTTTGGTTGTTTCATTTTAAATAAGTTTCTGAAAATTTTTCAAGCAGACTTTTTTTTTTTACTTTGTCACTATGGGTTGTAAACAGCACACGGCAGAACCAACCACAGTTTCACAGTTTGCATCCTGCTGTATTTAACACTTTTTCCCGGTTGCTGTACACACACAGTCAGCTGCAGCTCCACAGCTTGCAGCGTGAGCCGGGATTGCATATGCCGTACAGGTGAGTCCATCTCCCCTACAGCGGCTCAGCGATAGGGAAGTGTGAGTTCAGGTGGCTACCCACGTATCCGTGGCGCTGGTGACGGGGGCCACCCATGTGGCGATTGCAGATGTAAGCAGAGGCTCCCACGTGGCTTGGCAGGTGGCCGGCATGCAGGACCACTTGGCGTGCTGACCTCAGGACACCGCTAGACCGGCCAGCACGGTGACCTCAGGAGTAGCACGACCCTTGCACGCTTCGACCTCCACCACCTGCTTTAGATGCCCTTCGCAGCCCCTCCTCGACCTCCACCTCTGGCTGGAGAGGCCCCTCGCGCTGCCTCTGGCCGGTCCGTGAAGACACACCTGTCGCTCTGCGGCCCTCCTCCGGGACCATGACGGGTGCAGGCCCCTGCCGGCCAACAGCCGCTCCCACCCAAGGAGTGGGTGATGGGTGCGCTGACAGGCTGCATCCTGGCTGGTTTCACCCTGGAGGCCAGAACAGGCGCTGTGCAGTTGAGGGTCATAGGTGGGGGTGGCGGGGGTGGCGGCCAGGAACTAATCTGAGCTGCTAGACTCATGATTCGCTGCATCCGGGAATCGGATCAGTTTTCTAGTTCTTCCCACGGGTGGCGAGACACCGCTGCCTGCCAGCTCGGCCACTTTTTGGGCCAGCTCCTTCCCTGGCTGGCCCGGTCTTGGGTCTGCCACGCCCCCTCCTGGGTTTTGGCGCCACTGTAAACATCACACAGCAGACCCAACCACAGTTTCATGCTTTTCAGCATGCTGCTTTATTTAACAGCCCAACACATACCAACAACAACAATCTAATGACTAACAGCACAGCCTTTTAAGCCAGCAAGGCATGATTGGTGTGATTCATTTTGGAATGAGGCTCTAACATGACAACTTGGAGAAAACTGAACTGCTGTGAATACTTTCTGCATGCATTCTAGATCTGATCCTTCGGCCTCGTCTCCGAGATTTGCTAGCCTCGTGTTTTTCACTCACAATGTTGTCTTCAAGGACAGGAGTTTTGTTCTTTATATCAATTACACATACTTTAGTTAGCTAATCATAGCTCAGTTTATAACTCGCCTTCAGTGTAGTCTGTTATCTCCTTTTTCATTTCTGCTATGAACTTTCCAACAAGTGTGATCATACCAGAAGCTTACTGACCAAAAGCATCTGGTGGAGGTGCAACACTTAAGTGTCCCTTAGAAGAGATTTGTTTGGGCCAAGAAAGTGACCAATAGTGCCTTCTGTTTATGCCAACAGGTATATTTAGACAGAGGTTGATTTGTGTTTTCACCAAGAAAATTTAAAATGTTTTATTAAATTTGTTTTAACTCAAATTTTAGATTCTTTTCTTAACCATGAATTGGGTTGTCTAGGTTCAGCATTTACAGTAATTTAATCTTATCACAAATCTTGCTTTTCAGATTGAGTGGCTGTAACCTTTCAGGGAGAAGCTGTGAAGTTCTGTCTGCTCTCAACTTCCAGTCCTCTAGTCTCCGAGAGCTGGACCTGAGTAACAATGACCTGTGGGATTCAGGAGTGAGGCTTTTCTCTGCAGGACTGAAAAATCCACATTGTAAACTGGAATTTCTCAGGTCAGGAATCAGCCATAAAACATTAAATTGTATTAATATTTAAACACCTACCAATCATATAATTGTCAAATTATTTTTGTTTAACCTTTTGCATAGTGTTAGACTCTGGGTACTGTAGACTTTTTTCATATTTCATATTTTTGCATGTTTAAAAAGTGAATTCATTCACCGTCCATTTAGAGAATTTAGGGCTATTTTGTGCTTGTGATATACTAATTCCCTTTCATTGCTATGAATGATAGATTAAGGAAAAACTGCAGGAAATGCAAAAAGACCTTGAGACATTGAGAATAGTTACAAGTACCTGGGAATCCCACAGGCAAATGTGGCTTCCAGGAAAGCTGCAACCACAAGTTCTGAGCAGTCAGCCGAATGGGAAGAACAAGATCTGGACAATCAATACCTATGCCCTTCCCCACTGGTGAGATCATCAGTTGGCTAAAGGAGGCGATAGAAAAAGCAGATGAAGACAGCCATAGTGATAGATGTAGCTGAGTGATAGTAATATGAGAAACCTGAAAAATACGACGGGCTGTGAGATGAGCTCAAAAAGATGTCGAGGGTGAAGGAAACAGTGGTTCTCTTGGTAACTGGAGCAGCGAGGGCAGTGACCTCCAAACTGGGCGAGTGGTTCCAGCAGATCCCAGGAATGACGTCTGAGATCTGCGTCCAGAAGATTGCAGTCCTAGGAACAGCAAAGATACTGTGCAGAACCCTCATGGCCTTATCACTGTGAAAGACAAAGCTGGCACCGCTGATTAACAATGGGCAAAAAAATCCAACTAATTATATCTCATTATGTGTTCTCAATTGCTGCTGCTATAAATAAAGCTAACATTAACTGAATGCGTGGAATGGGTGCGTGGCATTCAAGCTCAAACAAAAGAAAAAAACAACAACACAGCAACAACAAAAAAGTGTTCACACGTTGTTCTGTCTGCAGTCTGTCAGGCTGTCTGATCACAGAGGAAGGCTGTACGTCTCTGGCCTCAGCTCTGAGCTGCAACCCCTCCCATCTGAGAGAGCTGGACCTGCGTTACAATCATCCAGGAGACTCGGGAATGAAGCTGCTGTCGGCTGGACTTAAGGATCCAGACTGGAGACTGGACACTCTCAGGTATGGAGAGAATGTCTGATAGAGGAGGATGAATTTTAATTTCCTCAGGGAATGATAGAGTTCTCTGATTCTCTCCCTTTCACATATATTCTACGTGTGAATCAAAGGAACATGTGTTTCGTTCAGCCTGCTATCCCACAGCTTCCCATCCAGTGTGATACTCAGCCTTTCAGCCTTAACTGGAGAGCAGTCTTCTGGTCGAGTCAGTGCTAAATCAGCTGTCGGCCTTCTTCACGTAGTTACTGGGTCTTACAGACAGACGCATCAAACAAACAGACATTTTATCTTCTAAAAGGATTCAGTGTTTCTTTTGATAATAAAAGCCTAAGCACCAAATGAGCAATACATATTTAGCCCTTCTACTTCTCAACATCTGGGGCTCCAACTTATCTCTCGACTCAGTCCTGAGTCCTCCTCACCCGACCCCAACCAGCAATGGCATCTGATAGTTTGGTGGCACGTGTTCGTCCTTTACTGCCGTTGTTATCAATCTGTTTATAAGAGTCCTCAAACATGAGATCTGACAACATCAATCCCAGAAAATTCTTTCATCTCATGTGACAGTTTCCATAATCCTTCCGGTGCCCTGGTAACTGACCCGTCCAGAGCTGTATAATTTGAAATATACATACAACAAGCCGACCCAGGTATTGGACACACCCAATGTGTCCAATTTTTTGCCAAAAGCATAACTAAAGCTATCCTGATCTGGACTGTCATAACTGACGTTGACATCAACTTTTCTGACAGTCCAGCTATTGCATTCCTGGTCAGGTTAGCCCATTTCTGCACATTGTAATGAACATAATTAATACAGCTAAAATCCTTATTGGGTGTTATGCAAAGTACTATAGACTCAAACCCGTTAACTGTTGGGTTTGCCAATTTATAAGTAAGTAACGTGTACTTATTAAGCGCTTTTTGTAGACAGGCCGTCACAAAGAGCTGAACATGAAGGTAAAAATAAACAGAACGCTAAGTATCCAAACTCTCTGTGAATGGTACTCATGGACAAGGCCCATTTAATCAATGGCCCTTGAATCAGTGGTTGTTGATCAATGGGGATGAGAATTTGCATAATTATGATACTGACCTCCCAGCCCATTGTTCCTTCAGTGGGCTGGTTTCAGTCATTATGCAAATTTACTGTTTATAAGGTTGAAACCTGCAGTCAGCTGAGACTGAAGACGTCACCTGGATGATGACGAAACGTTTCTCCCACAAAACGCTATGTCCAGATGAACAGAATCAACTTTTGGAGATTTACTTACCTGGATGATTGAGAAATGCATCAAGAAGAACACTAAGTAACAAAACAGACAATATAAACAATACAAAAGGTTAAAGGTAAATAAAAAAGGTAAAAGAAATGAAAGCGATCAACAGAAGGCTTTGAATGAATTTTTATTCATCTGGAACTCCTTTCTGTATCCCTGTTGATTTATATGTGCTGAGAATTTTGTCTAATATGGACCGTCTATTCCAATTTTTGGACTGATGTACCTTTTGTCTTATAACTCTTACTGGCAGTCCCAACCTGACCATTGAGCAAGACACTGACCAGGCACTGGGCAATACCAAAACAAATCAGCCTTTATATCAAAGATCTGGAAGAATTTGGCCATAAAGTAAAATTCATGGTGCCGTCAGGGCGTACGTCCTCTACTTTGGTATCCAGATTTCGATATAAACAACAGGCTCTGCTTACCTTTATTTTGAAGGCTTTCTGTGAGCTGAACCGAAACCAGTTGAAAAACTCCGTCAGGGTCGCCACTTTGTTGTGTTCATTTTTCTTTCTTAAGGAAGGAGAACGACTATCTTTGGAAAGATTTTATTGGCTTCAGCAGTTGAAGTTGCAAGTTATTGCGTGCTGGACCTCAATGTGAACACGCGGTCTGCTTCACAAATAGGATGGCCCTGTAAGCATGAAATACAGTTTTATACCGCGATGTGGTGCTCCTGCCGTCTCCCCTGCGGGTCTTCTCCACTCCGTCCATGTCTGACCTTGTCCTACCATCTGCTCCTTTCCTGAAAAAAAGGAAAAACACCTCCGTAGCCTAACCTTGTTGCACTAATATTATCCAGCAATTCTTAGCTCTTATTTTCTATTGATTATCTAAATCTGGGACATTGTGTTCGGACTCTCTCAGCCCAGAAAAAATATCCCCGTGACTCTAACTCCACAATTGATGTGTAAGCATGTTTGCAAGCTCTACATGTCAGTCTTAATAATTCAATTTAAGAATATTGCTGAATTAATGCGTTTGGCCCTTATTACATGGAGTGCCACATTTGTATGAGCACAATAGGAATGTGTATAAACCATCAAGCAAAAGCAGCTTTATTTAATCATTTTCCATCCTAACACTATCAGTCTGTGTATGAGAGCCATGTAATGTCCATGTGTGCATGCTGACTGTGCTGCACTGACCCCCCTCCTCCTTTCAGGGTGGAGCCTGCTGGAGAACAATGGTTGACACCAGGTCTGAGGAAGTGTAAGTGTGTTTTTAAAGGGATTCATGAAAACAAAGCAGCACACATTCACATCTCTGATCCATCATCTGTTCAATCAATGAACAGATGATGGATCAATAACTGCAGCTGGATTGTGTTTGTTCTCTCCATCAGATTCCTGTCAACTCACAATCGACACAAACACAGTGAACACAAAGCTCCAACTGTCTGACAACAACAGGAAGGTGACACATGTGGAGGAGGTTCAGTCGTATCCTGATCATCCAGACAGATTCGATGTTCGTCCCCAGCTGCTGTGCACAAATGGTCTGACTGGTCGCTGTTACTGGGAGGTCGAATGGGGAGGACTGGTTGATATATCAGTGAGTTACAGAAGAATCAGAAGGAAAGGAGAGACGTACAACTGTGTTTTTGGATACAACGATCAGTCCTGGAGTCTGGACTGCATTAAAGATGGTCCTGATGCTGTCTGTCACAATAACAATCGAGCATCCATCTCCTCCTCCTCCTCCTCCTCCGTCTCTAACAGAGCAGCAGTGTATGTGGACTGTCCTGCTGGCACTCTGTCCTTCTACAGAGTCTCTGACACTCTGATCCACCTCCACACCTTCAACACCACATTCACTGATACTCTTTATCCTGGGTTTTGGTTAGAAAGTGGTGCCTCAGTGTGTCTGTGCTGAGTGTAAAGAGGGTCGTCCTGTTAGAGAAACACTGACTGTTGAACAGTTCAGTCTGTACATGTCTGTCTCTTTCACTCACAAACGATTTTCAATTCTTTTTTTTATTTAGTTTATTGCACCTTTTTCCAATTTATGTAGTTACTACGGACTTAATGCATACATATTATTACAATTTGGGATGTAATGGTTGTATTGATGTATAGCAACTTGAAAACTAACTTACCTTAAATATGTTTATTTGCAATCTCGAGATTTGCTGCAGCTTGAATTACTTTCTACTGAGTTGTAGCAGCGCATTTTCATGTGGTGTTCTCTGTGTGTTTGAACCAAGTTATGTAATATTTGCATAATTTGAGTTATTATATATTATGTCATGGACATGTATATGCATGCATGCATGTGTAGGTTTATCGTATTAGATATTGTTTGAGTTTATATTAGTTGAAGCTGCCTCCACCAGTGTGTGAATGCGAGAGAGAATGAATAGTGGTATTGTAAAGCGCTTTGGGTGCCTAGAAAAGCGCTATATAAATCCAATCCATTATTATTATTATTGAACCACTGCTGGTGTGACATATATTTAGTCTAATGGCAACATATGTTACTACAAACTGCTGGCAACACTGAGCATTGAGGTGACAATAAACTAGCTGACTGTGACAGCCTCTTGTCCTCCTTCCTGTATTCTGACCGATACACCATCTTGTTAGCTGAACCTAAAAGAACCAGCCCTCGCCTACTACTTACATATGGTGTCCAATGTGTGCCAAAATTGGGCCGGGCTGGAAACACCTAAACATTTATTAAAAGTGCTATAATTTTTTTACTTTTTCACTTTAGAAACAGAAATCTTTGCACAGGTGATCTTTATATGTTCATTACTGAATTTCTGGATTAAAATCTGAACTAAAGCATATTTTTAAAAGGTTTTTATGCTGGAAAAAATAAATAAATTAGGTGAGGAAAAAATCTATTTAATGTTTCTGTGTTCCAGCCTCGGTAACTTTGACACAGTAACATCAGCTGCAATTTTTACATCTCTGATGAAATCTCACAATTTTATTTATACAGCGCCAAATCACACAAACAGTCGCCTCAAGGTGCTTTATATTGTAAGGTCGACCCTACAATAACACATACAGAGAAAAACCCAACAATCAATGACCCCCTATGAGCAAGCAATAAAAAGTGTGATTAATGCAGAGAGGTCTATTAACACCTAGTGAGTGAGAAAGGCTGAAGGCTCTGCCTCCCATTCTACTTTTAAATACTCTAGGAACAACAAGTAGGCCTGCAGAGCGAGAGCGAAGTGCTCTAATAGGGTGATATGGTACTACAAGGTCATTAAGATAAGATGGGGCCTGATTATTTAAGACCTTGTATGTGAGGAGCAGGATTTTGAATTCTGGATTTAACAGGAAGCCAAAACAGGAGAAATCTGCTCTCTTTCTAGTCCCTGTCAGGACTCTTGCTGCAGCATTTTGGATTAGCTGAAGGCTTTTCAGGGAGTTTTTAGGACTTCCTGATAATAATGAATTACAGTCGTCCAGCCTGGAAGTAATAAATGCATGAACTAGTTTTTCAGCGTCACTCTGAGACAGGATATTTCTAACTTTAGAGATGTTGCACAAATGGAAGAAAGCAGTCTTACATATTTGTTTAATATGTGCGTTGAAGGACATGTCCTGGTCAAAAATGACTCCAAGGTTCCTCACAGCGTTACTGGAGGCCAAGGTAATGCCATCCAGAGTAAGAATCTGCTTAGATACCATATTTCTAAGATTTTCAGGGCCGAGTACAATAACCTCAGTTTGATCTGAATTAAGAAGCAGAAAGTTAGCGGCCATCCAGGTCTTTATGTCTTTAAGACATTCCTGCAGTTTAACTAATTGGTGTGTGTTATCTGGCTTCATGGACAGATAGAGCTGGGTGTCATCTGCATAGCAGTGAAAATGTATGCTATGTCTTCTAATGATACTGCCTAAGGGAAGCATGTATAATGTAAACAGAATTGGTCCTAGCACTGAACCCTGTGGAACTCCATAATTAACCTCAGTGTGTGAAGAGGACTCTCCATTTACATGCACAAACTGGAGTCTATTAGATAGATATGATACAAACCACTGCAGTGCGTATAAGCACATTGTGCGCTATCGGTCCTGCGTGCTGCACAACAACATTCAATAGTTAATATTTACTGTTATTTACACTTAGCTAGATTAATGCTTTGCTGCTATTTCTTTTATGTTGCTCTGTTTTTTTGGTTGTTTTCTCTTCTTTTTCCTCTCAACAGGTGACTCGGGAGATTTTTCTTCTTTTTAATAATAATAATAATAATAAATTTTATTTATGAGCGCCTTTCAAGTCACCCAAGGACACTTTACAATAGGATAAAACACTTAGTAAAACAATGGCAGAATAAGAACAATAAAATACAAGCACAAGATAAAATGAACAAACAGTGGATTCACAGTGAATATGCAGATTTGAACAGATGAGTTTTGAGTTGGGATTTAAACTGGGGGAGAGAACCAATATTTCTTATTTCAGGGGGCAGAGAGTTCCACAGCCTGGGAGCAGAGCAGCTGAAAGCTCTGCTTCCCATGGTGGTGAGGCGGAAGGAAGGTACAGTAAGCTGGATAGAAGAAGAAGAACGAAGTGAACGGGCAGAACAAGTGGTGGTTAACAGGTCAGAAAGGTAAGAAGGAGCGAGGTTATGAATGGCCTCTTCCCCTCTGTTCTTCTTTTCCTTCATCTTTCTTTCTTTCTTTCACACTCTGAAGACCACCTCCACCTCCTCCAAAGCTTCTCCTCCCTGAAAGCTGCTCTATGCACCAAGGACTGGACAGAGGTCAGAGTCCGTCCACCATCATATGAGGGGACTGTGGGGAGAGCTTTGGTGACATTTCTGAATCAAGTAAACTCGATATTCAGGAAAGGGAAGAGGTAGAAGCTGCTTTAGGTGGAGAAACAGAAATGTTTATACAACTAGTGCTGGTCCTGCAGTTTGTCTGTGCTTGTGCTCCCTCGATGGCTGGTTTCCTTGTATGATACCTTGTATGTGTTCAGGTCCTTTTCCTTGAAGGGCACACAGAGGGATCTAAGAAAACTAATACACCGCTTACATTGGGGATGATGATTTTGTTCATTGTATATATAATAAATTGTACAGATCAAGTCAAACACAATACATTCATCCATCCATTAGTTTTCCTCCACTTATCCAAGCCCAGGTTGCTCCCTGTCAGATGAGGTCGGTGAAGGAGCTGGTCAATTCCACGAAATTTGGGAAGAACCTGCGGTAATAACAAGCCAGCCCCAACAACCACCTCAGTTCTTGTTTGGTCTTGGGACATGGGCAGGACACGATGGCTGCCGTCGTATCTATCTAAGGGCGCATTTGGCCCACCTCCCAAGTGGTATCCCAGATACTGAACCTCCCTTCGACCAGTTGCACACTTCTAGAGGTTGGCTGTGAGTCCCACCTGGGACTCATTGACCCCAGCCACTCATATTGCTCTGTACAGGTGTCACTGTGGACGATTACATGATCACACACAAAGCGTGCAGACACAGCACACGGTCTATGAAGAGCTGGAAAGTGGAAAAGGGCTGGAGAGAGCTCTGAACAAGCCGAAAGGAAGTGTGATGAATTGGAAAAAGCCGTACGGAGAAGCCGGTTTTTTCCTTAGACTCTGCAGACAAGGACATCTGCCAGTAGCCCTTGGTTAAATCCAGTGTCATGAAAAAGCGAGCAGTGCCTAATCGGTCCAGGAGCTTGTCGACTCGGGGCATGGGATAAGCATCAAACTGTAAGACCTCATTCACCTTGTGGTAGTAAGCACAGAACCATATAGACCCATCTTTCTGCACCAGAATTATTGGGCTACAGCACACAGTTAGTGTCATTCAGGTAACCAATAGGGCCGTGAACGCACCGTCATGCATGGGCATGTTTCAAAATGGTGCTCTATGAGCGTGGTATGACCGCGTTACAGCCCATTAGCCCCACTATGGGGTTATAGCCACCCAGAAAAGCATTTCACTGCGGCTGGTAGCACCAACAACAAGTGTGTACTTCTTCTGTGCAAGTGTCACATCGCATTAGATGCAGACTGTCTCTAATCAAGGCAAAATGCAGATAGGTCAGCGCTGTATTCGGGCACACCATGTAACCACTAATTTTCATCACTTGGGTAAAGGCACGATTGCTCTATTGGGAAATCTGGAGCAATCGTGGAGTGAGTTACTGGAGGCAGAGGGGTCTCCCAAGAAGGCCCTGCAATCTCCTCCTCCACAGAGTTGGCATCGTACGACCTCGCGTCACCGCTGAGTGTAGCAGAGATGCGACATGCTCCTATAGGTCATGAACGCATCCCCACATGCTGCCAAACAGGTCATTAAACCCCCACCAATCTGTCTCCAGAATTAATGGATGCATTAAGCCGGAGCTAACCACATCCTTTCCTCTGTGCATTTGGCCCTTGTGTATCATTTCTAGCAGCACTAAGGGATTTTTGTATATGTCCCCATGCATGCACCTAACCAATCAGACTCCAACAATGGTTTTGGTGGGTCAGGGTCTGCGGGCAGCCCAAGTCCACTATAGCCTGGTATGTACTCCCTTGGCACCTTACTGGAACATTGTATATCTCTCCTGGACCAGGGGAAAGTGTTGGGAGATTGGCAACAAAGAACATCTGTCCAGCCTCCATCAGTGGACACTCCCAGTCAAAATGCACCAGTCGCCCACACGTTCAACACTCCTGCCCCGGCATCTGTGCAACCCCCGGTGGGTCGGGTGGAGCATCCATAGCTGCTGGAATCCTGGGAGAGAGAGGAGAAAGAAATGGGAGGGAGCTGAGAAGGTCAGGAGGGAGCTGAGAAGCTTCCTCTTCAGGGCTGGAACTGGCTATCCAAACTGGCTGAAGGTGCTGGGCCCTCCGGTCACACTGCCAGATGGTCCTTGGTCAGTGTGACTGCCACCTCCAGGTTTGCTGGCTGGAGACAGCTTACCCATTATGCCACCCCATCCCAAAGCCCCTCCACAAACTGCTCCATCAGTATTGAATCCAGCAGACCCAGCTGCAACTGTCTCACCGCTGCAACCACGAAGCCACGGAGCAAAAGTGAAGGGTCGGTCCTCCTTTGGTGCCAGTTTAACACTCATCCTGGTTACAGAGACCCAGCACATACAGACGGCCATGATGTTGTGTTTACGTGTCTTTACTAACACAGTGAATTTGTCTACATAGTTTGCACACTCAGCTGTGTCCGCCCACCTCCCCTGGCAGTGCCCCTGAACCTACTGCACCATGCCTGCAGCTGAGCCAAAGACCAAACCCCACCACCTGTAAGACAGGGGAGAGATGTGAAGCCAGGATGACCAGAACATCTGAGAATTTTACTATGTAATGCAAGATGTCTAATAGTAAATGTGCAAAATGTTTTAACGCTGCTTTGATGTTAAAGAAATTAACAACACGTGCACTAAAAGGGCAATAATGAGACAGCTAATGTTAATCTTAATCATTTATAATGTGTCCAGTTTAACGTACCAGTATACATGCATACTCGTGTATAATCAGGGTCCACTGTGGTAGGACTATCCGGGCCTGCCACAACCACCAGCTGACCAAATCATCTTATTCTTCACTAATGACATATCATTGCTGGATGTCATCAAGATTGATTATATTTCATCCTTTAGAGTCTAGTTTTTTGACACCAACAAATCTCCATAAAATAGATAAATATCCTGGGTGCCAGACAAGCAATTAAGAGGGTGAATGAATTTAAATTTTTCTGTTTATTTTCTTGAGCATAATGTTGTAAATCAGCATGGGATGTGTCAGCTTCCTTATCAGGAATTGCATATGTTGATGGTCATTACAGTACTGATATACAGGGCATTGATTAGGTCAGAACAGCCCAGTCTAATCTAAAAACACTTGATGTAACTCAGGCTAAAGCCCAGAGTTCATGCTGTGGGGCCTGTGTACAGCTTGTAACGTCGGGTTGTGTTTAGTGGTTGAGAGGAGGCGGCAAAAACACTTAGCAGGATAATCAAAAGAATACACACTCACACTGGCTTTGGGAATTCCACAGCGTGTTCTTTAATGCACCTTCTCTTCGTCAAACATATAAGCCTGGTTGAACGGCTGCAGCTTAACAAACATAGCGCACAGTGTTCGTACAACCCATAACGTTGCAAAAAAAGGTGTCTGGAGAAGTAAAACATAAAATCCGTCCCTCCTCATGCACTAGCGTGCAAGCACATGTCCCCACAACCACAGAGAGGGCAGTGGTGCATACGGATGACCGGGGCTCTAGACTAACCTTTTGCCATGGGCACAAAAGTTAGGCACACTCAAATTTTTCAACCGCATCACTTAACACCACAGTTTTACATGTGCACATTTTCTGGGGGGAAACTGCAGTCCATACAGACAATATTCATTTCTAAATTATTAACTAACAATCTTGTGCTTAAAGTGCTTTGTCAATATTGTAGAAAACGTTAAACTTAATCATCATCTTGGCCTCCTCTGACGACCTGTTCTGATCATTTATCAGCACTGATACATGTGAGACTTCATCGGAATTGTGAGCATCACAGCAGAGGCCTTTGTGTCAAAGTAACTGAGAATAAAACACAGAAAAACATGAAGGAGATTTTCCTGGCCTGGCTTTTTATAGCAGATAATCTTAAAAATATTCTACAATGTTCTGTAATTTTGCATAATTTTAAAAAGTTTAAATTTCTTCAGTATTGAACAGCAGAAATTAGGCTTTCTTGTCCGAGGTCATTTAAGTGAAAGAAAGGAAAAAAGAAAAAGACAGCAGCCGACAGCGCTGTGAACGACTGGTAAGGCAAGGCAAGTTTATTTGTATAGCACAATTCAACAAGGTGATTCAAAGTGCTTTACAGAGACATTAGAAACAAAAACAAATAAAAGCATGATTTAAAATTGATGGTGGGTAATAAGCGAATGAATAATGCAGAAAACAGATTTGAGATGGGAAACTGTTCTTGAAGTACACAGAGAGAGAGAGAGAGAGAGCTAGCTGTGCATGAAGTGTGATTTTTATCGTGGTGGAAGCAAAACAGCAAAACTCAGAGAGAATCCATGACGACATTGATCAAATGTGAAGCGCAGTTTGCTGCTTCTTTTGCTGCTGGCTCGGTGAATTTTGGTAGAGAGACAAAACCTGCAGCTCAGAATCAGCGCAAAAAGACGTAATCACAGCGCGGACCGGACGCATCAGGATCGCTGAGCTCCGACAGCGTGTCCGTCTGCGGGCCGGCGGGTGAGAAAGCCGAGAAAGACAAAGCTGATTCTGATGCGTCGGTCTGTGTTTACGTCTTTGTGTGGAGTCCGTGTACCTGCTCTCATCTGCTGTTTGGTTGTTGTTGAAATGGTTTTGTGAGCTTTAATCTGAGAATCTGGCGTTTCTGGCAAAACACAGTTATTTAAAAGTTGATTCAGGATTTAATGAATCGATATCGCTTTATTCAAGCTACTCACCTCCCACTTCCACCTGCACTTTCAACTGGACCACGGCCAATCAGAGAGGTCCCGCCCCTTACTATCTCTGATTGGTTTAGTCCACGATAGGGGCAAAATGTGTGTCTGTTGTTGACCACAGGGAAGGTTGCAGATTTTTTTTTTGTTACTCGAACAGTTGGTCCCCACCAAAGATTTTTTTTTAGTCGCACCATTGAAAAATTTGGTCGCACTCTAGACCAGCGGTCCCCGGGCCTCGGACCGGTACCGGTCCGTGAGTCATTTGGTACCGGGCCGCCAGAGTTGAGGCTCGGGTGTGAAATGTATGGTTTTCAGGGTTTTTATCGGTTTTCAGCGTTATTTTGTTATTGTTTTGATCGTTAACTCGGTTTTCCTGGGTCTTTTCACGTGTGTCATGAATAAATCTTCTTTTTTTTCGGTACTGGTACTAGTTTTATTTTGTTGTATTTATCCGCGACACCTTAAAGGCCGGTCCGTGAAAATATTGTCGGGCATAAACCGGTCCGTGGCGCAAAATAGGTTGGGGACCGCTGCTCTAGAGCCCTGCCAATGACAACATTAACCCTCGACTTGGGTTGTCTTAAAGAGACACTATACCACTGTGACTGTTACAAGCTCCAGTCCCAGCTTTGTTGGTAGAAATAAGGGAAATGCCACTAGAAAGACCTGATGTTGGAGCTGCTGGCTCTGGTGTATAAGACTGAAAACGATGGAGGATCCTGGATGGGGGCGTTTCTGTGGATCATGGTAAGGTAGAAGGGAACAAGACTGCACACATAACAGCCAAAGAAACACTAAAGTGAGAACCTGACAAGGGACTGCTTCAACTGTGCTATACAAATAAACAATAAGCATAATATGCACATATGCATAATACTTTACTTGGACCATCTGTGTTTGCAAAGTACCAGAATTTATGTGAGGATTTGTAATTCTTCAAAGCACCTGAGGGGGCAGCAAAACACATTTCATTCGAATAACCTACATGAAGCCAATAGAAGAAAATCTACAGGAAGAGGCGGAACAACAAAGATTCAACATCACATTCCTGAAACGAAAGTAAAAGTTAGTGAGAAACAGCAGAGCTGCAGTCTGGAGAACATCAACGAACTCAAATACAGGTGAGTGCAGCTGATCAGAGTTACTGTGTTCAACAGATTAGTTCAAGTTGAAAGTGCAAAATTGAAAAAGTCTGCTTTTCTTTCTAAAAACAGGAGTTGAAGAGACTCACAGACGACAGCCACGCTGTCTTACTTTAAAAATTAGCTGTAGCTGTCTAAGAAAGCGACACCACTAAACTTTATTGTTACAACAAGTATTTTTTTTTTAAATAAAGAAATTAATTAAGAAATAAAAAATGGCATTGGTGGTGGTTAAAACTGAGAATCATGACCTGAGATAACCATGTCGTGCTACATTCACAAGTGTTAAAATATGAAGGTTAGAAGATGAGCTTGGTATCAGATGTAGGCATGAAAGAGACTTTTGATGTGCTCTCGCATGTTACACCTGTCCCACATCCTAACACTTCCTGCTGTTTGCATGTCCAAGTCATCAGAGGCAAACACGCAGAGTTTTTGGTTTTATTCCCACTTAAAGCTGGTTACCGATACTGAGTTTAATGAACACCGGCAGCTTCCCAAAGTGAGAGCTCTACAGGCCTGCAGCCAGGAGTAAACCAAAGCGCTGCTGGTGTCAGAGGGAATGTTACAAGCTAAGCAAGTCCCTAAAGACAGAGTGAATGAATACTGTGAAGATAATTAGCAGGTGATTCAGCAGAGTGTGATTTGCAATTTGGCACCATCTGTAAAAACTAAAAATCCTTACGTATTAAATAGCAGAAATTAGGCTTTTTTTTGTTAGTCATTTTTGCAAAACAAAACAATTCAAACGCGGACAGCCACACTGTACACAACAGTAGACTGGTGTGTAATGCATCTGTGCATAAACAAGAAAATAAAGAAAATAGAGATTTAACTGGAAACTGTTCTTGAAGCACACTGGGAGGTGGAAGTTTGTGGGAAATGTGGTTTTATCACAGTGGATTTTTGGAAGTAAGACAGGATTCATGTTAATGTTTCTCAAACCTGAAACGTGTTTTGGTCTTCTTTGACATGATGAAACTTGCAGTTTTGTAACCTGTGCTTTTGGCAGAGACATTGTTTTTTCTACATGCTGTCGGACGAGTGAGGGAATCGTACTTTGTGTTTACATCTTTTCACAGAATCAGTTTTCCTGCTTTTTTGCAGTTTTAGCTGTTTGTAAATGGTTTTGTGAGCTTTTAGCTGAGGTCTGGTGGCCAGGCTTTACAATACAATACAACTTTATTTATATAGCACATTTAAAAACCAACGGTATACCAAAGTGCTTCACAATAAAACAGCAGATTAAAACATTAAAATTTAAGACCATTAACAAAGTACTGAATATGCTAACAGGTCAATGGCACTGATTACACAAGAATAAAAGTAAATATCAAATCAAACTTGCTAAAAACACACAGGTTTTAAGTAGACAAAGATATATAGAAAGATTGGAATTGAGTACAAAATACAGGCGTTAACTAACTGGGAAAGCAAGGTTAAATAAGTGAGTTTTTAAATGTGATTTAAATAACTGGATGGAGTCAGACGCGCAAATAGCAATGGGAAAGTTGTTCCACAGGTTAGGTGCAACCAGGGCAAATGCACGGTCACCTCTGGTCTTAAGCCGAGATCTACGCTGAACCAAGAGTAATTGGTCAGATGATCTGAGGGCTCTCCCAGGGGTGTATGGTCTAAGAAGTACGACAAGATAGCTAGGTGCTGTATCGTCTATAATTTTGAAGGTAAGCAGCAATATTTTAAATTCGATGCGGTATTTGATGAGGAGCCAGTGCAAATCAGCAAGGACAGGGGTGATAGAGGCAAACCTTCTGGTTCCAGTCAAAAGGCGTGCTGCGGCATTTTGGACAAGCTGTAATCTATGAAGAAGAGCAGCATGGAGACCAAAGTAAAGGGAATTACAGTAATCTAATCTAGAGGTCGCAAAGGCATGAATAAGCTTTTCAAGATCCTTATGTGGTATGTAATGCTTGGCCGTAGAGCTGGGCGATATAAGATTTTTTCATATCACGATATGTTTTTTTCATTTCAGGCGATAACGATATCTATCACGATATAAGCCAAATAACTATATTTGTAAGATTTAAATGTGCCGTTGCTCACAAGTAAAATGTGAAATAATCAGCAGCTTGTTTTTATTTAAATATTTATTTCCCATAATAAGTTCAACAGGGTAGATGTACTTAAGGAACATGAGACTTTTTCAGATAAATAAAGGCAAATATTGAAAACTACACAAAAGGCAGCCGCTAAAGCGTTTAAGTTTCAAAATAGAACAAACGAAACAGACTAAACTGTCAATTCCACTTAGAAACAAAATATTAATTCTAAAAATAAATCTTAGTTTGTTTTACAGAAGAACAGACAAAACTGACTAACTTTTGTCATTATCAAATAAACTGAGAACTAAAAGGAAATTCTCAATCTCTCCTTGTTGTATAGCTGAGCTTTTCAAACACTTTTAACAGTTACTTTAGTCTGACAAAAGCCGAATGACGAATTAGCGCTTCCAGTCAGAGACCGAGGCTACGTCCACACGTACACGGGTATTTTTGAAAACGGAGATTTTCCGTTTTCGTTTTAAAAAATAATCCCGTCCACACATAAAGGCAGAAATGAAGGAAAACGCTGCTATGAACATGCCAAAGCAGCAGGTGGCGCTAGATTCCTAACCGTGCAGAAATGTTGGCCAATCAGAAGTCTAGAAGCCTCGGTGGGAAAAAGTAAACAAAGCTGGGGCATAGAAGCAGAACCGAGTCGTATGTGTGGACGGACAGTAACTGTGTGTATATGTAAGCATTTAAACACTGCAGAGAGTAGAATTAACAGTAACAGTATTGTAGAAATTCATTTCACCGAAACAATAACGTGGCGCACAGTGTGACGTCAAAAAATGCGCACACCTTTGATGCTGCGTTTTCTCCGTTTTACTAGTCCACACGTAAATGCAAAAACGGAGTTTTCAAAAATCTTTGTTTTCAGTGACCAAAAACGCCGTTTACGTGTGGACGAAAGGTGCAAACGCATAGAAAGATCTGCGTTTTCAAGAATGCCCGGGTACGTGTGGATGTAGCGCATGCACCAGTTTATTGTATTTCCAGACTTGCTTTCGGCACAATTTACAGTGCGCGCTACTCTGTTTTTTGTCAGACTTGAAATAGCCGAAATACCTTCACACTACGGAACTTCTATGGCTCTTCCGTTCGACAATCTCTCCGGCGTTGGAACCATCATCTGTTTTCTTTTCGGTAACCTTCAGTCACGCTTGGTTGATTTTTCTAGTTGGCACACTCATTTCCTCCATTACCCGGGCGGCTGGCTGCTTCCCAAACAAATACACATGTGCAGCTTGGCACTTGTGCTGTACGTAACAAGTCACGTGATGTGACGCTGCGGCTGTGATTGGTTCTGCTCTGCGCTACTTAATTTGGATTGGCTGTTCTTTTTTTTCTTTTTTCTTTTTTTTTTTTTAAGAGGACAAGAGCGGCGAGGTCTATCGCGATAGTTTAATTTTTCTATCGAGAAAAAGTTATATCGCGATACATATCGTTATCGTTCTATCGCCCAGCTCTACTTGGCCGTCGAAATAAGACGCAGTTGGTAGAAGCTAGATTTGACTACAGAGGACACTTGTTTGTCAGATTTGAAGGAGCTGTCCAGCAGCACACCTAGGTTACTAACAGTGTCAGAGAGAAAAGTGGCGAGGGATCCAAAGGTATCAACTAGCTGGCCCCGGGGGAAATAACTGTCAAACACCACAATTTCGGTTTCATTTAAGATTAGAGAGTTGCCCAAAAGCCATTCTTTGGCTTCTCTCATGCACTCTATGAAGCAGTGCAGGTACAGAGCAACATCATCAGTTAGCTGAAAGTAAATTTGTATATCATCAGCATAGCAATGAAATGACATGTTGTATTTTTCAAAGATTAAGTTTAGAGGTAGCATATAGAGAGAGAATAACATTGGGCCCAACACAGAGCCTTGAGGCACGCCACAGCAGAAGGATGCAACAGAGGAAGAATAGGTACCCAGAGTGAGAGAGGAGGACCTGCTCGAAAGATATGATTTAAACCAGTTAAGGGCGTCACCTCTAATGCCAACTGTATGTTCTAACCTCGTTAGTAGAATATTATGGTCCACCATACTAAAGGCTGAGGACAAGTCCAGTAAGCCTAAGACTGCAGAACGACCTGAATCGGCAATTAGGAGAAGATCATTAAGGACTATCAGCAGAGCTGTTTCAGTGCTATGACGTGGTTTAAAGCCAGACTGGAATTTATCATTGATGTTGTTCGCATCCAGTTGGGCCTGGAGTTGCGAGAGAATTATCTTCTCCAAGATTTTGGACAGGAATAGGAGTTTGTGAACTACAGGCCGATCTCCAAAGTCATTATGATCGAGGTTCCTTCTTTGAGAACAGGCTGCACTACAGCGTGTTTAAAGGCTGATGGAACATGGCCGGAAAGCAATGAAGAATTTGTGAGAGTTAAAATACTGGGCCCAATTCCATCAAAACCATCCCTGATAATGCGTGATGGGAGAATATCATGTACAGAATTTGTATTTTTCAGTTGTTCAACTATTTGCTTAAGGGCGGGGAGTGACACCGGCTCAAACTGATGAAAAGTTGATGAACATCCAGGGGTGAAAGCAGGGCTCACAACTAAAGGGTGTGAAGACTTGAGAGATAAAAGTTTCTGTGAAGTAATAACAAAATTGTTCGCAGAGAGCTGGAGAGGACACCGTCGGCATTTCATGACAGGGATTGACCACTGGATTAAAGATTTTAAACAGCGTTCGAGGATTATAGCCATTAGTCTCAATAATTTCAGAAAAGAAAGCCGCTTTAGCCATTTTAACAGCATTTTGAAACTTCAGGCGGCTGGTACCTAAGATATCAAAGGATACCTGGAGCTTAGTCCAAGGGGCTTAGCCGGGCTCCACCCAAAGACACTACGTGGGTCTATCTTCCTGTGTACCCACCCACAGGAGGGGCCATAAGGGTTTGGTGCTCTGTGGATCAGGCAGCAGCCAGAGGTGGAAGTCTTGGTGCTCCAATCCCTGGCTTCAAAAACTGTTTGTAGCCCTTGGAGTGACCCTTTTTGGTGGGGTAGGAGCCAGAGCTGGTGCATAAGGTCAAGAAATGCCAACTAGATTTAGCATGGCTCGCCTGAATGCATAGCTCAGACTGTACGTTGGGGTTATTCCCAGTGAACGAGAGGGTTGCTTCCCTTTGCCTGCCTGACTGTTGTTTGTGCCCATGCACCAAATAACAGTTCAGAGTACCCAGGCTTCTTGGAATCACTGGCTGGGAGCTGGAGAGTGCTCCACCCAGGGACTGTTCTGCTGGGGGTCTTCAGTGCTCACGTTGGACCTGAGTGGTGTTTTGTGATTGGACTTTTGTTGGCAAGTGTCGTGGCAGTTGTCCCAGAACACAGGAGATGAAGGAAGCCGTCACCTTAAAGGAGTCTTATGAGGCTTGGTCAGCCTGTGGGATTCCAGAAGCACCTGACAGGTACTAGGGCTGGGCGATATATCGAGTTTTTTTAAAAATATCGATATATTTTCATACGAGATATAAGATGTGGCAATATCGTTTATATCGATATAGTCTATGTTACGTTATAATTATACTTGTGGAGCCGCAGGTTTGCCTCTCTTTCGTCCACTTTTGTCTCTACGCAACGTTACTCTGCCTTGCCTCTCCTTCACTGAACACAACTCCGCCTCCCCCATAGCTTCACCTGCAGGCAATGACAAGATGAAAGCGGAAAATCTCCGTTAGCGAGTTACCGCGGATGGCCCCGTGCGTGGGGCTGGACGGCGTCAACGTGTTAGCGAGCTAACCGCGCTAACGACATGCAGCCAGGAGGGGCTGCACGGCCTAAAATCCTTTCATTTTCTCAAAACTCGACAGTGCGCCTTATGTATGAATTCTGGTTGTGCTTACTGACCGCGAACCGATTTTATGTGGTACACAGCGCTCAGCAATCTGTCAACAAAAGTTTTAATATGACTTTGCTAAGCTACGGAGCTGCACCGCTTGATGTCGGAGGATTACGGCTACCGGGGAGGAGCCTCGCGGAGTGATACGTACTGTGTGTGTATAAGGACCACAAATGGCACCTGTTCAGAGACGTGGTGCAGCTGTGAAATCTGTCTCTTTGTTATTACGCTCAGCGTCTATTAGTTTACATTTTGACTGCACAATTGTGAGCTTTTTGTTATGCACAAAAACAACATTTTCTTTTATTTATGGACCATGATTATTTAATAAATGCTGATAAGTTTTTTTTGAGTAATTTCTTCATATACATCTACGCTGTATGTAAATAAAAGTGCCCGTGTGACATCTGGGACACAGCTTTGACTAAGAACTCTCTTTTTGTTCTTAACTTATGGCTTTAAAAAAAAAATCGAGATATATATCTTATATCGCCATCCAGCTAAAAAAATATCGAGATATGAATTTTGGGTCATATCGCCCAGCCCTAACAGGTACCAGCAGAACCAGCAACGTGCAACAGTAATAGTGGCTTATACAAAAACTCAGGTGTGGGAGGTGCTCAGGGAGACCGCGGAACAAGACTTTAGGTTGGCCTTAAAGTTATTTAAGAGACACACTATTTACAGTGGTGACAGGACGCTGCTGACCTCAACCAAAGACATGGCCAAGCAGTGGAAGGAACACTTTGAGGACCTCCTCAATCCCACATTCACATCTGCTATGCAAACAGAGTCTGGGCATACGGTCTGTGAGGTCACCAATGTAGTTAAACCACTGCTCAGTGGCAGGGCCCCTGGAATGAATGAAATGGGCGCTGAATTCCTGAAAGCTGTGAAGGTTGAAGGGCTGTCCTGGCTGACATGTCTCTGCAACATTGCATGGAGGTCTGGTTCTGTTGGCTTATTGGCATATTGTGACCAAGTATCTCAGGGTCTTGTGCTCGAGTAAGGGGAACATGAGTTTTACAGATGGATTGGAGCGGCGTCTGCAGTGATGCAGATGCTGTACAGATCTTAGTGATAGAAAAAGAGCTGAGCATCAAAGCAAAGCTTTCAATTTAGTGGTCTATCTACTTTCCTACCCTCACCTACATTTTACACAGCTTCCCAACGACGTTTGGACTTGAGGCTGAAATAATCCATCAGTCACACGATGAATAATCAGAGAGTAGAAGCTAGGCCTATGTTTGAAGCCACTGAGGTGTTTGATGGCGGGGTGACGTGGTTCCACTGAATGAAACTTGAGATGGTCCAATAACTCCGTACCTATCCTGTCTGTTTAATACCTGTATCGCTTTCCATCGGTTGCGTTTGCTGCTCATCAGTTCTCTCAGTATCCAGCATCATTTAATATAAATCACAACAGTACAGCAGTCACAAACCATTTCCTTCTTCCAATCAATGACACCCGACGCTAATTACATGTCTACCTTAAAAAGATACAATACTGTAAAACAAACAGTGACCCCTAGTGGCTCACAGAAGGTAACAACACAGAAAACGGCTCCTACAAAAAAAACTTATAGAGAAATAAATTTGTTGAAACCACACAAGATGAACGTTGTCACTTCCTCTTTCTTTCCATTCTTTATCTTTGATTTCTAGTGTTAGAGGCTGAATGTTAATTGTATTTTCTCTTTGATATTTCTAAACCATTTACAGATATGTTTAATTAAAGTGTACATTTTTATACTTCTGTTCTCAGGGTGCAGACATGTCTGCTGCCACCAATCTGCAGTATGAAGATCGCTTTCTGTGCTCCATCTGTCTGGATGTGTTCACTGATCCGGTCACCACATCATGTGGACACAACTTCTGCAAAAAGTGCATCACTCAATATTGGGATGTTCATGAGAGGTGTCAGTGTCCCCTGTGTAAGGAGACTTTCAAGAGTAGACCTCAGCTGAAGATCAACACCTTCATCTCTGAGACGGTTGCTCAGTTCAGACGTGAAGCTCAGCAGAAAGCCAGCAGCAGCAGCAGCTCAGAGCAACAAGCTGCCAAACCAGGAGAAGTTCCCTGTGACGTCTGCACTGGAACCAGACTGAAGGCCCTGAAGTCCTGCCTGGTGTGTCTGACCTCCTACTGTCAGACTCACCTGGAGCCTCATCTGACAGCTACAAGTCTGAAAAGACATCAGCTGATTAAGCCTGTGGAGAACCTGGAAAGCAGGATGTGTAGGAAGCACGATAAACATCTGGAGCTGTTCTGTAAGACCGACCAGACATGTGTCTGCATGCTCTGCTCTGTTCTAGATCACAAGGCTCATGAGTTTGTTCCTCTGAAAGAAGAATATGAAGGAAAGAAGGCAGAGCTGGAGAAGACAGAGGCTGAGATTCAGCAGATGATCCAGAAGAGACGACTGAAGATTCAGGAGATCAAAGAGTCGGTGAAGATGAGGAAAGATGCTGCAGACAGACAGAAAGCAGAAGGTGTTCAGGTCCTCACGGCTCTGATGGAGTCTGTTGAGAGACGCCTGAAGGAGCTCATAAAGGAGATCGAAGACAAACAGGAAACTACAGAGAAACAGGCTGAAGGACTCATCAAAGATCTGGAACAGGAAATCTCTGAGCTGATGGAGAGAAGCTCTGAGGTGGAGCAGCTCTCACGCTCTGAAGACCACCTCCACCTCCTCCAGAGCTTCTCCTCCCTGAAAGCTGCTCTATGCACCAAGGACTGGACAGAGGTCAGAGTCCGTCCACCATCATATGAGGGGACTGTGGGGAGAGCTGTGGAGACACTCAGGAAAGACATGAAGAAGCTGTTTGAGGCTGCAGAGCTGAAGAGGGTCCAGCAGGATGCAGTGGACGTGACTCTGGATCCTGATACAGCAAATCCTTATCTCATCCTGTCTGATGATGGAAAACAAGTGAATCATGGTGATGTGAGGAAGAAACTTCCGGACAACCCAGAGAGATTTTCTTACTGTGTTTGTGTTTTAGCAGAGCAGAGTTTCTCTTCAGGCAGATTTTACTTTGAGGTTCAGGTTAAAGGAAAGACTGACTGGGACTTAGGAGTGTCCACAGAGTCGATCAACAGGAAGGGAAAAATCAGACTGAGACCTCAGAACGGTCTCTGGACTGTTTGTCTGAGAAATGGAAATGAGTACAAAGCTTGTGCCGCCCCTCCGGTCCGTCTCTGTCTCCGGTCTGGTCCTCAGAAGGTGGGGGTGTTTGTGGACTATGAGGAGGGTCTGGTCTCCTTCTATGACGTAGATGCTGCAGCTCTGATCTACTCGTTCACTGGCTGCTCCTTCACAGAGAAGCTCCACCCGTACTTGAATCCGTGTAATAATGATGATGGTAAGAACGCTGCACCTCTGCTGATCACTGCTGTCGATCTCATTCTGTGTGAAGACCGTCTGGATTAAGAACATTCACTGATAACACTCGATGAGTTTGGTGTTCGTGTCACACAGTGGAAAATTGTTTTTATATTTTGTTTTGGATCAGGCTGTTTATTGGTACATAGTGTTGATTTTATTTGCATGGTTTTATCCTCATATTTATATTGTGTATTTTAGTTTTGTTGCACAATATTCTTTTAATCCACTGTGGACTAAGCAGACCTGTAGGCACCTGTGAGGCGGGGCGTTCCCCGAGCCGGCCTATCAGCCGCCAAACTGACCTGCTAAAGGGGATAGTGAGAGAGCGATGCACGAAAGGTGAGCAGGAGAAAAAAGAAACGTGTTCAAGCCAGCATATGTGTCGAAGGACCTGCTGCTTGGGTGCCACGAGTCGTTCGGCAACGGACTGGCCAGCGGAACACGGCGATCCAGTCCCAACGGCAGGAACAGCGACAGTGGGTGGCGATGCCCGCAATCCACAGCAGGGCAGGGGTGTCCCTCTGCCTGCATCTGGCGGTACTACGAGGGAGGCCGTGTTCAGGTGTGGAGTGGGGCGGGACTGTGCAGTGACGCGCTGTCAGGAGAAGACAGGTCTGCGACAGGAGCCCCCTCCTTGTTCTTCTGGCCGGTGTGGTTTCCATCCTGGAAGAGAAATTCCTCTCCTGTTTCAGATAAGGACCATTTGCCCGCGTGTGGCTGGACTGTGGGATTATGGCACTGTGGGGGGGAAACATTTGTGTAGCTTTTGTTTTGATAGTATATAGTTATTTCTGCCGGCAGGGTTTTTAGCGTGTTGGAAACTCTTTATTGTATAGGGGGATTTTAAACTGTATTTGTGATTCTGGTTGTGTCTGTGTTCCCATGGAAATAAAGGGTGTGTTTAAGGCCCTGAGCGCCGACCCACTCACTCCCCTTCTTCTTGTATGTGAACGGACTTTGAGGTGAAGATTTATATCCAGCACTTTCAGCGGCTACATTCATATCATTGATCTCACACGTACAGTACATTGTTTAAAAATGGAAATAATCTGTAAAATTCTGTAAAAATAAAACAAAACAAACAAATAATCTGACAGAAAAATATCGTACAGCAGTGGAACTTAACAGTTTGTAATTTTGGTAATTAAAATATGGAGAAGTTTTTTTTATGGTACAGAAAATATATTTGTAGCTTTAAATTTACATGAAATCTTTCAAATAAAAAGTATTTACATGTGTAAAGACGACACATTTACCCGCAGTGTGGTTCAACACTGTAATACAGTAATCAGGTGTATTAGTCTGTTTTTATAGTAAAGAATCTCATAGTTTTATTAGAGTCTCAGCTTTTGGAATATCCAAGAAGAAAGCATGTGTACTAAACCAACTACTGAGTGCAAGAAGAGCTAAAAGCTCACTGACATCACCTCAGTCGTAGCTTTGCTAGCAAGCACACGGTCCTGTCATCATGAGAGGAAGACTCAGTTTAATATGTAGCTGGTGACGCGACGTGGCTGCTCAGAACGTAAGTGTCTGCAGACAGAGTGATCTAATGGTACAAAGCTTGGGTTTGGTTTACTCACCCTGCAGATGCAATGTGTGGTGCTGTTTCTCCAGAGTTTTGCTTGTTGTTGGTTATTTAAAGTCTCCACCTTCTCTGGATTCGGAGTTTCCTCCTCTTCCTCAGCCCTAGCTACATGTGCAAGTACTGTGACTGTAACTTTACTGACGTCTGCAGCACGAACACATTATGGAGAAAGAGAGGGAACAAGGATGTGTGCAGGCCGTAAATGGTATAAAAGCTGCTTCAAGCTTTAAATAAATTCCACTAAAGATCCAAACCTGCTGTGGGACGGACACAGATACGCTGTGAAGGAGCCGTAACTCAAACGGCTGCTCGGCCTCCACAGAGGAAGAAGGCGAGGACGCGAGTTCTTCTCTTTAATATGGATTTACTGAGATCGTTTACATCAGTGGATACAGGAAACACACAGCGACGTACAGACACACCACAGGCTACAGTGTACCAGTTAAAAAGGAGACGAGCTCCTTAGAGCCAATCACAGATGTCACGCCTCTCCTTTCAAAGTTCGTCTTCAGTGCATCAGTTAAAGTCAAACTTCTCCAACCATAAACCAGCAGTGGACGGAGGAGGTGTCGGTCAGAGTCCCAGTTATGAGCAGGAGGAGGAAGTGGAGCCAGTTTATCACCAGCTCCCAGTAACAGAGATCCAGCTCTCTCTCACACACACACACACACACACACACACACACACACACACACACACACACACACACCTCCAAACCTGCTGCTCGTCCAACGTGGGAATGTACAGAGTTACAGATGATTAAAGTTTAGAGGAACACTGCTCTGAGCTCATCATTTCCACTTTGTCATCTGAAGGACCGACAGCATCAGCTCCTCACACGGCAAAATCTAAATAAAGTTTAATAAAATCAAATAAAGCACAAAAAAGTCTAAAATCAAAAATAAACACTGACCTGTTTGTTCTTCAGTCCCTTTAAACCTTTGAAATAAACGTGTCGTTAAGAAGGCGATGAGAAAGTGAACGATCGGTGTGTGTCTGCCTGCGTGTGTGTGTGTGTCTGCCTGCGTGTGTGTGTGTGTCTGCCTGCGTGTGTGTGTGTGTGTGTGTGTGTGTGTCTATATGTCTGTGTCTATATGTGTGTGTCTATATGTGTGTGTGTGTGTGTGTGTGTGTGTGTGTGTGTGTGTGTGTGTGTGTGTCTATATGTGTGTGTCTGTCAGTGTGTGTGTGTGTCTATGTCTGTGTCTATATGTGTGTGTGTGTGTGTCTATATGTGTGTGTGTGTGTGTCTATATGTGTGTGTGTCTGTGTCTATATGTGTGTGTCTGTCAGTGTGTGTGTGTGTCTATGTCTGTGTCTATATGTGTGTGTGTGTGTGTCTATATGTGTCTGTGTCTATATGTGTGTGTCTGTCAGTGTGTGTGTGTGTCTATGTCTGTGTCTATATGTGTGTGTGTGTGTGTCTATATGTGTGTGTGTGTGTGTGTCTATATGTGTGTCTGTCAGTGTGTGTCTGCCTGCATGTGTGTGTGTTGGAGCATTTCAGTCAGAGTGTGTTTGTGGGGTTTCTGTGTTATTGTGACAGTTTAAAGTACGTTTGTCTCTAATAAAAAATCTCCCCGGTGTTCCCAAAGTAACTGTGGTAGAAGCCCCGCCCACCAGGGGCTTAAAGGGGGCGGGCCGTTTTGAACTGAATCAAAGCTGCTCTAGCAGCACTTCAGTGTTCAGACTGAGCAGACGGCTGATCCAGGATCAGACTGAAGCCCTCTGAGGAAACGGCCGCCTGTCGTCCACACAAATACGACCCCACAGGCGTGATTGCTGTGACGAGCTAACGAGCTAACGAGCTAACAAGGGCCACGCTGAACACGTACAGCAGGTCAGCTTCATGATCTACAGTGAAACCTTTATGCCTGTTATGCCGCGCTGCAGGACGAGGAAGACTGGGTGGAAACAAGTTTTCAGACTCTTCAGTGGAGAGAAGAAGAGACAATAACTCGTGTTTGTTCTGATCGCTTTAAACTCGTGTGCGTCTGACTTCCTGTCACTGTGCAATCGTGCGTTTCAGTACAAATGTCAGTAACCTAAAAACATTTAAATTGAAGCAGCCTGTCTGTTCTGTGAACCAAAAACGTTAAACCGTGTTTTCACCTCCGTCTCAAACGCCGCCGAGGTTTCTCCCTTTAACCTGAAAACGTCACCTCGCCGTCCTGTGAATAAATATTAATAAAAGCCAGCGGAGTCCCTTTGATCCGGTCCGTGTCACTCCAAGTCCGGGTCCTTGCCGACATCACCGCCGCTGGATGAGCGGCTGCTGAGGTCGGCCACGCCCGACTCCAGGTCGCTGCAGGTGGAGAGGTCATCGGGGTCGTGACTCTTGAGCTGGCCATGTGGCCCTAAGGGCAGGGAGAGTGCGGGCTCCTTGGTGTGAGTCTTCTGATTGGCTGGTGCAGAGGAAAGTGTGTGACTGCTGTCCTGTGCAAGGCTGGCGATTGGCTCTCTGTATAAGGTGGGCGGGTCCGGCCCGCTGTGCCTCTGCGGCAGGCAGCTAGTCCTCCTCCGGGGAACCTCGATCTTCTCCCAGGTGATCGGCTTCCCCGTAAGCTCTGCGATCCTCTGCACAGAGACAAGAAGCTTACAATCAGCTGACAGGACTCGTAACTGGAAAAACTTTATTAACACTCAGAGAGTTACAGGTTAGAACGAGGCTGCAGCCCAGCTGCAGTTCCCCTCACGTCCACTAGAGGCTCCAGCAGTGACTCAGTCCCATAGACTCCTATGTTAAAACTTTACAGAAGAAACAAAGGTGTTTTTAACATGACGTAGCTGCTAGCTGTCTGACTTCACCTCAGCTAACCCTGAACTTGACCTCTGCACCGTGTTTGTGCTGTTGCAGCTTTTTAATGACATCGCCTGACCAATAATGTGTCGGCTGTGAGGTTACTGGACTAACAGACTGTCCAATGAGATGTTACTGAGCGCTAACATCAGGTATGTGTGACACAGTCTATGGTGGCCAAATACAGTAACCTTTACACAACCCAGCAGGGCGGCTAATGCTAACATGCTAATGTCCAATTCTGAGATGTAGAGCCAGTTTCCTTCTTTTATTTACAGTCTTTGCTTCCAACATAAGACATTTAAAAAAAATTAATCTAGAAACTTCTGCAGATTTTTAAAATTGGTTTAATAGCTGCTGAATTATTTTTAATTTTTGGGGTAAAAAGTTTTAAAAAGTAGACGGTCGCAGTTTAAGCAGCGAAGCTGAAGTGAACGATCTGTGCTGGTGTCATAACAGGCGTGTCGTGTGTTGTATGCCTTGTCTGGAGCCCGGGTGGTGGTGGTGGGCGGTTCCTCCTGGCGGTACCTCCTGGTGATTGGTCAGCTCCTCTTCCAGCTGCTGGGACTCCTCCCTCACGGCAGACAGGAAGTCGGCAGGTGACTGGCGGGGAGGCGTCGATTTCTCAGCGTGGTTATAGAGACCCTTCCACATCCTGGAGGAGAATAAATGTGAAATATAAAAGCAGAGAAACTCTCCGCCTGTTTCAGGGACTCAGGCAAACACAACAAATGCACAAAACCAGCAGCTCAGTGCAGCTTCCTTTAACCCTTTAAAGCCGGAAGTGACGTCATTTTCGCGGAAAATGTAGTTGTTTTTTTTTACCTTCGGGGCCTTATGAGCCTATACTGGTGTTTTTGAAAGTCATGTTTGACTTTTTGCTTTTCTGAATAGTTTCTGGGATGCTTAGGACTCAAGTTGCACTGCTGGAAACAGTTTATTTTGATGCATATGCTGTTTTTTTGCAAATTTGCATTATAATATTTATTTCCGTTTTTCCAGCAGTGTATAAAAATTGGTGTATCTCAAAAATAAAACTATGAAGACACTCAAAATACATTTCCTGTTGTTAGAAACTATTTTGTGCAACTTTTTTGTATTTACAGTTTTGAGGGACAAACCTCTTAAATTTCTCTAACTAGAAATATATGCAAAAAAAAAAAAACAACAACAAAAAAAACAAAAACATAGTTTATTGCTCTTTTTTGCAATTTATGTAGTTATTATTGACTTAATGCATACATATTATCAATATTTGGACTATAACGGTTTTATTGATGTATAGTAACTTGAAATGCTCCCACAAGTAAGAAAGAATATTAACACATTATTGGAGCAAAGCAGAAGTAACACACAAGAAACATGGAGGATATTAAACAGTAAAATCAAAAAGGGCCCAAAAAATAAGAATTATCCAGATTATTTAAAAAAAGATAAAGATATTGTGCTCGATAAAACTAAAGACATTGCAAATGAATTTAATGATTTCTTTGTAAATGTTGGCTTTAATTTAGCAAAAGAAATTCCAGAGTCAAGAAATAAAAACAGAGATGTCAGTTCACCAATTACAGGCCAATATCTCTGCTCCCACAGTTCTCAAAATTTTAGAAAAGTTATTTGTTAATAGACTTGATAAATATATGGAGAAGCATCATCTCCTAAGTGATAACCAACATGGCTTTAGAGTGAAAAGGTCCACTTCGATGGCAGTGATGGAACTTGTTGAAGGGATATCTAATGCTATAGATAATAAGGAATATACTGTTGGTGTTTTTATAGACTTAAAAAAGGCGTTTGATACAATTGATCTATATTAATGAATAAACTAGAGAGAAATGGCATAAGAGGGTTAGCATACAAGTGGATGACAAGTTACCTGGATGACAGAAATCAATAATGTAAAATCTAAGCAGTTGAAGGTAACTTGTGGTGTTCCTCAGGGCTCTGTGCTGGGCCCTAAATTATTTATATTATATATAAATGACATATGTAGTGTTTCCAAACTGTTAAAATGTGTGTTGTTTGCTGATGACACCACTCTGTACTGCTCAGGTAAAAACCCAGAACAGCTTCTGACTGCAGCGGAAAAGGAGTTAAATATATTAAAAAACTGGTTTGATGTAAATAAGTTATCGTTACATATAAAGAAAACAAAAAGTATTATTTTGGCACTAGACAAATGAAAAATGTATCCAAAATCAGGGTTAATGGAATTGAAATTGAAAGAGTGCACGAGAATAAATTTCTTGGAGTGATGATTGATGATCAGCTGGAAGTCTCATACAAACCACTGATTTTCTCTACAAAACAAACATGACCTGAACAAGAAATTTGATTCGCCTTGTCTCGTGCTGTCTTGCTTTGTGGTAATCTTTATTCTGTATTCACTGAGATATTTGAATGCTGATCAATAAATCAAAACAAGTGTCCCTACAGCATGTAAGAATATAAGGATAATTCTGGCAGACTTGGTTCTATGGTAGGTCTTAAAGGGTGAACCTGCTGCTGCTTAAATAAATTAATTTAACAGGAATCGTCATGTTTCCAGCTAAGCTATCAGGATCCACAGAATCACTGCTGGGAATCGCAGCCGGCTGGACTGGACCAGGACTACACTTCCTGTTTTGTGAAAGAGAACGCGGTTGTGTTGGCGTTTTTGCTGCAGTGACTCACTTGAAGCAGTAGGGGGAGGTGTTGGGTCTCAGCACGCCCTGACTCTGGCTCTGCTCGGCCTTGTACAGAGGGTTGGTGTACTCGCCTCGGTCCTTCCACAGCTGAGGCCACACCGAGTGAGTGCGCTCATGAAGCCTGCAGACACACATCGCACAGCCTTTACCTCCGTGACACAGATACGAATAAAACTGGATTATAAGCGGCGTGCTCGCCGTCGCCTGTGGACACGAGCTGTTGTAGCGATGAAAACATCTGTGGTCTGTGACGAGGAGTGGCAGGTGATGAACGACGGACTGTTCCTCATTAAAAACATTTAAGGTTTCTGCACTTCCTGTTTCTTACTTCCTTAAATAAAAACGAGCAGCGGGCAGATATCCACGCAGACGGGACTGCGACGACATCAGACCATGAACACATTCTGTCCAGTTTCAGAAACTCATCTCGTTTAAATAAAAGCTACGACGGCTGATTTCCTTTAACACAGGAGAGGGAGCTCCTCGAGGGCCGGCGTCCTGCAGCTCTCAGACGCGGCTGATTTAAAGGTCTTGAGTTCTCCAGAGGCCCAGTAATGAACTAATCATGTGATGCAGGTGTGCTGACCCAGGGTGCGATCTAACACCTGCAGGACGCCGGCGCTCGAGGCCTGGAGTTCCCACAGGATCAGTCGCTGGTTTCTACTTTTTCCTCTTTGCATCCGTCACATAAACAGGACTGATTTCTTAAATCTATTCAGACCCTGAAAAGCCGACTCGCCTGCTCACAGTAAGAGCCCGTGAATCCGGGACGCTCGTGCTCACCTCATGTCCCGACGCTCCTTCTGGCTGTTTCCCAGGAAGGTCCCGTACTGACACGAGTACACGTGAGCGTGGATGGCGATGAGGAAGCGCTCGTTGAACTCAAAGGCACACGGGAACTGCTCTGACAGCTGCCACACGCACTCCAGGAACTGGTCGATGACGGGGGACACCTCTTTGGGATCTCTGTCCAGGTGAGCGTACCTGCGGGGCACAGAGCAATTTTCATGTGTTCAATCAGGTAAAGAGCAAATATGAACGAGTAATTAAACTGCTGATGCTCTCGTTGAACGTCAGCTGTACAGGTAAGCTTGACATCACTAACAGAAACTAATGAACCGTCATCACGTCTGATGTCTCACGTTTACTGGAGTCTGTGCTCACGTCTCTACAATCATGAGATTGAAACATTAGAACTGAGGTTCTGCTGCTTTGAAGTGAAAGTCGTTTGGATTGTTTGGACCAACCCTCGCCTTCAGCGTCTCTTTCAGTTTCAACCTCGGAGCTCGTTACAGAACTGGCACTGCCGCCCTCTTCTTCTTTCTCATGGTTTCCCACACCGTAGGACCAAAGTGTCTGAAACGTCTTTATCGTGGACTAAATGTGGACAGAAAGATGCAAGAGAAGCGTCCGAATGAGACCAGACTCAAAGTTACTGACCTGTGTGAGAACTTGTGGCCAAACGACACCCAGTCTCTCTGTATCAGCACCTAGAAGAAGAAGAGGAGGAGGTATGGATGTGAGACGTCAGAGGAAGAACAGGCGATGGTCAGCGCGGCCGTCTGCGTTACCATGAGGCCTCTGATGGTCCTGTAGTACGGGTCCAGCAGGATACTGGCCACAGAGCAGGCCTGGGCGGTCCTGTCCCAGCCGTCTGAGCAGTGAACCAGCACGCTGACGCCTTCGTCCGCCACCGCCTGGAGAGAGCGCAGAGAGCAGGAGTCTGACTTTAGTGCCTGATGGAGCTGCGACTGCTGAACCTGACCTGATGTAATGACCACGTTTTAAAAAAAACGACGGGTTACCGTGAGGCGAGCTGGCAACGGGTGTTTTTTTTAGTTTAGCAAATCCAATCAGAGCATGGAGGCTGCGCTCAGGTGTGCACAGCTCTACCTGTGGATGCATTTACATGCAGCGTAGTAAAGCCACGCTGGGCGACCTCCACCACAAACAGCAGCACAGCGCGTCCACTGTGACCATCCCCACCGCGAGGCCCCGACTTCGTATCATTAACAACGTTTACGTTTCTCACGTCTGATAAATAAAGCCGTGACATCATCCATCGGTCTGATTACGAAGCATCAACTGACTGACTGAGGGGGGTCCCACCTGACTGAGACCCCACCCCCGAGCAACCGCTAGTTATTAAAGCATTAGCTCTGCTGAGCGTGTGCGAGTGCGTACACACACCCGGGCTACGAAGACGCCGGCATCCAGTATGGCTTTGATGTGTTTGAGCCAACCAGAGTTCTCCAGCCCCCACAGGAAGTCTGTCACGGACGGAGATCGCATTTCCCCCACTGAGAGAGAGAGAGAGAGAGAGAGAGAGAGAGAGAGAGAGAGAGAGAGAGAGAGAGAGAGAGAGAGAGAGAGAGAGAGAGAGAGAGAGAGAGAGAGAGAGAGAGAGAGAGAGAGAGAGAGAGAGAGAGAGAAAAAAAATATGCAGTCAGAGGAAGCTGAACATTTCTTCCTCATTACTGTTTGTTTACCACACACACACACACACACACACACACACACACACGGTTACCGTCGACGATCTTCTGCTGGCTGCTCCTCATCACGTGAATGTTTTCGATGCCGATGAACTGCAGCTTGATGTTGGTGTAGTGGTCCTCGTTCTCGTAGCCTTTACCTGCCGCTCGATTCGCCATCGCGTTCAGCTGCACGCACACACACTCCGTTAGTCACAACACCTCTTCGTGTGTGTGTGTGTGTGTGTGTGTGTGTGTGTGTGTGTGTTACCTTGGGCCTGGTATCCACCACGTAGATGTAGTCACTTCCAGGGTTGGACTTCATCAGCGCCTGCAGCATCATCTCGTCCTCCTGACAGCGCCCGCTGAAGCCCGACAGCGGCTGACTGCAGCGGCACACGGCGGCCTGCAGAGCGAAGAACACACTCAGAATCCCACCTTCGTGTGTGTGTGTGTGTGTGTGTGTGTGTGTGTGTGTGTGTGTCTATTTAGTGCCCGTTCTCACGAGCTTGAAGCATTTTTGAGACTCAGAACGTGGTTTTGGTGTCAGGGTGACAGTTGGTTCATGGTTAGTCAGGATATTGTGGCTTAGTTATACTGGTTTTAAGCTCAGGTGCACAGTGCAAGCGGCCGACTGGACCCTTGTTCTTCCTTCAATCTCACAATGAGACTTATGTGCTCTTCCTTTGTTTGCATCATGCGTTCGGCTGTGTTAACCTTGGCCATCTCATCCACAGTCTTACATATGCCCATACACATGGAGGGAATACAGAGCTTTTAATGCCCGTTTGTTGTCAGGGTGACAGTTAGTTTATGGTGAGGTTTAAGGTAAGCAGCTAAAGCATAATGTCAATGAGATGTCCCCACGAGGATATAAATACAAACGTGTGTGTGTGTCTGACCAGTGTGTCCTGGTGGAAGTACGACAAAGCAGGAAATCGTCCTCGACTTCTGAACCTCGAGCTGCCCACGATGATGGCGGGCGTGGCCGACTTTGGAACAAACAGCTCTGAAGGGTATGTATCACACACCTGCAGGACACACACACGCACACACACGCACACGCGCACGCACGCACACACGCACACACACACACACTGTTTAAGCTCATATGGTGCATTTTAAACATCCTGTTACGATGACTCGGCCAAGCCGCTCAGCTGGTTCCAGCACAAACGCCGCAGACTGAGACAAACAGCTGCTTTGCTAAAACCGTCCCTCTGAGAATATTCACCGCTCCTTCCTGATGAAATATTCAGAGACCGTCAACACCACAGGTGACCTGGGAGCCTGACTGGACCCTGAGCTGGAGGGTGGTGCTGTGACGTAGCTGTTGATAAGCTGTGAGTGAGGCTTGTTTGAGCTAATCTACCAAACCTTATAAAAACTACTGACTGACTTAAAGAGAAACATTCACAGGTTTAGATCGCAGCAGAGACAAAGCTCTGCAAACACGTGAAACGAGGAAAACACCTTCATCAGTCTGAGCACGCAGACAGCAACGCTTAAACGTGATGAACCGAGTCTGAATATGGTGAGTGCAGTCAGACTGAGGGGGACGGCCTCTGGAGGCGCCGAGCTCTCAGAGCCGTCGGCGTATAAGCAGCAGCTTCACGTCAAAGTGCAGAAATGTACTCGTTATCTCTCAAACAGTTAACATTGTGTCACATGATCATGACTGACCCTGTATTCACTGTTTGCTGCCGTGGCAACCCACAGGTTGTTAGGGACGCCCATCCTCTTGTAGTCGGCCGCGAGGTCGATGAAGTTCCACGACTCCTCCCTCTCCTCTTTGTTCACGTTGGGGTTAAAGGACAGACAGTACAGCTCGCTGTACTTCTCTGGGAGGAGACGAGGAATTAAAAATCTGTGTTTTACATGTGCGCACGCACGCACGCACACACACACGCGCGCGCGCGCACACACGCACACACACCTGGCCGTGACAGTCTGGCCAATGAGGCGTGGACGTCCAAGCAGTCTCTCTCCTGTGGAATGAATATCTGGAAGATCTGGAAGTCCTTACAGCGAAGGATCAGCTGACCTCCTGAGGAGGTGGTGGGCGGCCTCTCCACGCTGCTCACCATGCTGTGCAATACCTGTAACACACACACACACAGTTACTTCCTGTAGACCTGCGTCACCAAGCACAGCACATTACTGTAAAGCACACCCATCATGGAGATGAGCAGCCCGCCGTGGCCTTGTTAGCGTAGCCTCTCAGATTTCCTAACAGGAAGTGCCCGGCCCACAGGAAGTACAGCTGTGCTGTGTTCTTCTCCTCATTCCTTGTTTATACCTCACAGCGCTGGGATAGGACTGATCATTTTGGGCTGCTGGGGTCACAAACCTCATGAAACGTTGCTCCAGCTCTGCCTCTGATAGGCCGGTGCGCCTCTGTGGTGGTTGGAGGAGAAGCTGCGTTCACTGTCGGCCGTTTGTGTTTGTATTCATAGTTTCTTTGGGTTTTTTGGACTATTTGGAGGGAAGAATTATGGGAATTCAACCAACATGAGATAAAAGACACGTGTGGAGGTTGAGACCAACACTGAACCATGACGTGAACTGGTTTGGGTCAGAGCCAATCAGACGCAGCATAGTTTTAATGAAGAACAAAATTAGGTGCTGTGCTGTGAAGGAGAGCTAATCTACACCTCGCTCTGACTCTGTCCTTTGTTTCTGCTAATCCAGCCAGCAGTCTGAGCCTGCTGAGTGAAATGTGACACGCCTGCATCTCTTCATCATCCACTCAGGTCCACGGGGACGAGGCGGACTCCTAAGAGGGGGGAGGGTGGCATCTTTTCTTCCCGTGTCTGGAAAACCACCCAGCCTGGAATTCTGTGAAAACACCGCACACCACTGATATCAGTGATCCCAGATGAAGCTGCGCCGCTCCTCATCACGATGAATGTGCAGCTAACAGCAGAGGAGACGAGGAGCTGCATAAACACAGATTATTATTTTTCTTTCACTGCTTCTGCTCAGACAGGATTCACCAAACTGGCAGGAAATATCTGCCTGCATGACAAATTCCTGCTTTTAAAACAGAAATATGAATCTGAATGAGAACTCTGTGCACAGCGTCTGAAAGCTGCTCCTTTAATCTGAGCATAAAAACCTTTAATTCTCGTCTCGCTTCCACTCTGAGGATCCATATTTAACCTCCTTCTTTCAGGGCTTTGTGATTAATATGAAGCTCTCCAGCAGCTTTCACTGTCAGATAAATGTTTCTCTGTGGATCACATTTCTGTCGTGTGCATCTCTGCAGCCCGACACACGCAGCTGGATAAATCCAGGCTCTACAGATGGCGTCCAAATTTATTCTCAGACTCCACATTTCTGGTATACTGGCTGATGCTTCAGCCTCTGAAACCTGCCTGCAGGGTTAACATCTCCACTTTTACAGCAGAACTAATCATGTTTACAGGCTGCTGCACAAACCTGTGTGGTCTTTGTGCTGTTGGAGCCTTTTTAATGCAATCATCTGAACAACCAGCCAAGAAGTCTGAGTGAAACTCAGGGTTTTATTGGGACGTTACTGAGCACTGACAGCAGCTGTGTGTTCCCTGGTACGACTTTCTAACGTTCTTTTATCCAAATATGGCGTCTTCCATCTGTGACGCGGCCTCCTGCAGCTCTCACTGCGCCCCGGCTTCACCTCATACTAATCTTTTTTTTTTCCTGTCCCGTTTGGTTCTTTAGCCGTCAGAATTGTTGTCTGAAGACCAACAAGGAGACCCGATGGATTTGCCGTATTGGTCCATTTGATCGACCTTTGTTGTTATTATTTATTTTATTTTATTTTCAGTTGTTACAGACGGGACAGACATGAGTGAGGGACAGGAAAGGGAGAAAGAAAGAGGAAGGAAAAGATGAACAGGAGGGAAGAGGGACAGTGAGAAAGGAAACTTAAAAAGAGAAAGAAGAGAAAACAAGCAAAACAACAGAGCAACATACTAAACACAACAGCATCATGTTAATCTAGCTAAGTGTAAACAGCAGTAAATGCTAAATATTGAATGTTGTTGTGTAGCAAGCAGGACCGACAGCGCACAATGTGCTGGGAAATAGCACCAACAGTGCCTCATACTAATCTGAGAGCTCCACAGGTAACAATGTGGCCGTGGCTGAAGGCGGGTACGATTATTATTCAAGCTGTTGCAGGTTACCCATGTCTCCTTGCGCGTCTCCGGGTTGTTCTCCACAAAGATGGCGTGCGTGGCAGAGAGGTACAGAGTCCCGACGCTGGCCTTTCTCTGGCCTGACGACCGGTCCAGCAGACGGACGTTTTCCACCTGAACAAAGTCAGAGACGCACACGTCAACCACGTCCACTGATCAAAGCATCCTCTGTGTCTGCATGACGCTCTGTGCAATCCAGAGATTTTCCTCCAGATCACCTGAGAGGTGAGCATGTGCTCAAGCTTTAAATGCATTATTATTCACAAAAAGGCCAAAAACTGGGAAAATGCACAGACTGTCTCCTTGAACTACAGGCTGAAGGCCCGTTTAAGCCGCGTGATCTCCACAGTGGGTCTAAAACTGTGACATCCGGTGCAGAGCAGGTAAATCTGGTTGTGTACGCAGAGAAAAGCCCTTTGCAGCTAGCTTTTATTAATAAGTATTATATAAATATTTCCGTAGTGTCAGGCAGACTGTGTGAGGACCGCTAACTCTCCCCAACCCTCCATAAACAGATGATGATGATGATGCGTTTTAAAGGAGAAAGGAGTCATATGAGGAGGAAGATGGAGGTCAGCAGCGCAGTGCTGACTCATGCATGTGCAGATGTGCTCGTGCTGATTATTAAGAATAATAATTAAGATGAAACTAACGGGCTGCGTGGGAGCACCCTTACAGCCACACGCGGCAGGTGTTTACGGCTAACGTCGGGGCTGTTTCCATTATCGGACACGCAGTGTTAGCCTCTCACGTTCTGCCGGTCGCGCGAGCCGCCTCCGGTGCTCTTCATCATCATCATTTATTTATTTTATTTTATTTATTTAAATATGATCTTACCTTCGGTGTCCGTATGTGCTCCATCACTGCCGGCTGACACAGCAGAGGTGGAGGAGGTGATGGAGACAGTGGCCCGACGTTTTCCTTTATCCTCGCCAGCGGTTAAATTCCCTGCTTCACGCCGACAGATGAGCCGTGTTCCCCGCTGCGGCTGCTCCAGAGCTGCCCCGGAGCGACTCCCATGACTTCCGTCCCTGCGTGTCCCGGTTCGGTTAGCCTAAACGACACAAAACCGAGTCCGTGTCACCGTAGACCGCCAGCACCCGAGCTCCCACCGCTTCTCCCGGCCGCTAACAGAGCCCCTTATAGCTGCTCCCGACACCACCATCACGTCAGCATTCACAACATCCGGTGATGCCTTTCAAAATAAAATGTAGACTAATACACGTTCCTTAACATTAGCAGCAGCGGCAGTCCATCTTTAATGAAAGGTGCTGTTTAAAAACTTTTATTCGTATAACTTTTACAACTTCTTAAAATATTATTTTTGAATTTATTGATTTATGGTGAGATCAAAAGGAAACCTGCGGTTTATTTTGAAAGGTAAAAAGTGTTTTTCTTTCTTATTTTGGTGAACTTGATTTACATGTCGTGCCAGGCTCGTGCGCGCTAAACCGCAAGGGCGCGTGCGCAAACCTCACCTTGTATTTTGTTTGTTTGTTTGTTTCTGATGTAATGATCGTGTTTTTGTGTTTCCTTTATATAAATGTTTAGTATTTACTGCTGTGTCATATATTCAGACACCCCTGTCCTCTTTTGTCTCTTTGTATCACGCTACATTTCTCGCCTTATTTTGTAATTTTAATAACGTGTTTCTAAACACGAGTGGGTTTATATTGGGTGCGGGGGGGATGCGTTAATTCCTCAAACTGACGCTGTTTTATTAAAGTGAGTTTGATTTAATGCTGTTTAAATATTTGTGTACATGTTTCGACATCTTTGTGAGGACAGAAAGTTAGCACGCTACTACACCCGCGTGACCAAACGTCACTTATGGGGACAAAGTGCCCGTCCTCACGAGTTTGGAGACATTTTTGAGGCTCAAAATGTGGTTTTAGAGTCAGGGTCACAGTTAATAATAATAATAATATTAACTGTAACCCTGGGTTACAGTTGGGTTATGGTTAGGATTAGGATTCATTTTTGATGGTTAGGGTAAGTGTGTGTGTGTGTGTGCGTGCGTGTGTGTGTATGTGTGTGTGTGTGTGTGTGTGGCAGTCAGGTTTCAGTGTGACAAACAGTGAAATGGTGGTTATGATTTCATGTTATGAGCTCTAGAACAGAAGAAGAGCTGTTTACTGTGATCGTACATGTCGAACAACATTATGGCTGCTCTCTCTCTCTCTCTCTCTCTGAGGGTATTACAGAGGTTGTGATTTCACGTCTTGAACCTCTGGCCTGGAAAAGTTCTTTAAGGTCATTCAAGAAGCAGCTGAACTCGACCGGTTTCAGATGTTTGAGCTGTCATTCAGAGCTGATAATTCATGAGTTCTCCGTGAGTTCTTCAGGACGAGGAGCCGGAGGAGCCATCAGTGGCTTTGTTTCCTGAGACCTGGATGACATCAGTGAAAGTTTTGTGTGTTTGTGCTGAAAATCATCTCAGAGCCTCTCATCCGTCTGGCTGATGAAGGCCACTCACATCATAATAAATAATAACAAAGCGGATAGTAACTAAGCTCAGAGAGGAACCCCTCGACAAACTGACTGAAACAAAATCAGAAATATAAATATGAAGTCTTCCTCCTGCCCTCCAGTGACTTCCAGTGACTGTTGCACACATGAATGACTTCCCACTTCCTGTCCCCGTGTGGACGCACAGAGGACACACACTGTTTGGACATCATGTGTAGAAACCACAGCAAAGATGTTGTGTGTCTGCCAGTATGACAGTGAGTCAGCACCGGGATGCTGAACTCTATCAGACGTGAAGTCTGGGGAGGACTGAGACATGTGAGTCCAGCCTGACACCCTGTGAGCGGTCAGACCCTGAGAGCTTGGATCAAACTGAGGTTAGTCTTCACTGCAGAATAAATCTGAGGACATTTTAACCTCACATCAATGGGGGAAGTTAATCCTCAGTCTCTGCTCATTTTCTGTCACACTATTCTGTTTAAACCTATCAGGAATAAGAATATTCAAACTCTTCTTTCCTACTGAGGAGAGGAACCAAAGAGCCATTTGTTATCCCTGAGCTTTAACATCATCACACGAGCAATCGTGGCTCAACAGTTGGCAGCCGTCTTGTAATCAGAAGGTTCGAGCCCGTTGTGTCCTTGGGCGAGACACTTCACCCGTTGCCTACTGGTGGTGGTCAGAGGTCAGAGGTCAGTGTCCGGCAGCCTCGCCTCTGTCACTGCGCCCCAGGGCGGCTGTGGCTACATGTAGCTTCATCACCAGTGTGTGAATGTGTGTGTGGATGACTGGATGTAGTGTAAAGCGCTGTACAAATACAGGCCATTTACATTGAGTGTGGGGTAAACCGTATCCTCTCTGGTCAGCTGGTCCTGGTGCCTCCTGGACCAGCCAAGAACATGAGGTCAGGAGGAGACTGAGAGCAGCGAACCCCAGGCAAACTGCCGGTCTCGACAGCATCCCAGGGACTGGTTAAAGCCCGCACAGACCAGCTGGCCGTGATCCTCACTGGGCTGTTCAACATCTCCCTGACTCACGCCATGGTTCCCACCTGGCTGAAGGCCTCCACATCATTTCCATCCCCAAAAAGCCAGCATAGACAGCCTCAATGACTACAGACATCTGTAGTCATGAAGTGCTTCGAGCAGATAGTGCTCAGCACGTGAGAGACTGTCTACCCCCCTCCCTCAGCCCCCACCATGGAGGTGGATGCCATCACCGTCACCTTTCACAGAGCGCTGAGCCATGTGGAGAACATGAGGAGCTCTGTGACGATGCTCTGTGTGGGCTGCAGCTCAGTGTTCAGGACCATAATCCCAAACTATCCCCCGTCACCTGCTCCTGGATCAAACACTTCCTCGCCCACTGGCCTAAATCAGTACGATTCAGCCCCCACCTCACCCCCCCTCTCAGCACCGGATCCCCACAGGGCTGCGTTCTCAGCCCCCTGGAGGCTGAGAATGGAGGTGCACACCAGCCCACCCAACCAATGTCATCAGTGAGTATGCTGCGGTTGGGCTCGTCTCTGATGGAGATGAGACAGTGTGGAGAACTTGTCCTGCTGGTGTTCAGAAAATAACCTGAAACCGAACGTCCTTAAAACCAAAGAGCTCATCACAGACTTCAGGAGGCTCAGACAGCTGTGCCTTTCTATTATCTGGTATGTGTTCCTCTAGACTCTATATATTTCTTCTGTTTGCTCTTTATTCCTGATGTTATACTATTCATATTTTTTTACTCCTGCACAGTTAGTGTGGAGCACCCAGAATTTTGATGTACATGTACAATGACATTAAAGGGCTATTCTATTCTATTCTATTCTATTCTATTCTTCTAGTGAGTGTTATTACTTGCTGCTGATGGAACTGTTTGTAATGTAATGATCATGAAATAAATACAGCATATGTAGCAAAGATTTTTGTTTTTGTTTACACCTATGACATCACAGAGGCTTCTCACTGGCTCTTACATGAACTCTAAAACACATAAAACATCCACCTGCGTGTCTCCATCTGGCCGCTAGAGGGCAGTATGACATATGAAACCCAGCAGGTGAGGCGTGAGTCCTGCGGAGTGCATCTGCAGCAAGCTGAAGAAATAAGAAGCACAAATGTAAAAGCCTTGCATGTTTCTTTTAGCAGCCTTTGAGCTTCAGCCACAGGTGAGCTGTGACATCTGGGCAACATCTGGCCCCGAGAACATGTGTCGGCTCTGGATGCAGGTTTGGGCCAAATTTCAGAGCCCAGTCAAAGCTCCGAGCCTCGCTGGTGCCACAGCGTCCCGACTGCTCCTCTGGCCCGGATCATCACGGCCACATATTTGTGGGTGATCAGTGAGTGACAGGGATGTATTCCTCCGCCTTCCGGTATAGTTCCCTGACCCCGTGAGTATCTCGGAGTTGTGATAATTAATGCAGCTCGTTCATTATCCTCAGGTGTGTGTGGGGGCGTGTTCTCCGGTCGGTGAGACTGAAGCTCTGCAGAAGTAACTGACGGTCTGAAGAGGAAACCGTCTGCTGATTTTAGCCACTTTGACGGAATCTACGAGAAAAACGTGACGGTGTGCGCGCGTGCCCAGGTGAGCGCTGCGGTGTGCGGGTAGGACAGCTCCTCGCGCTCGTGTGTTTGTACCTGCACGTGTTTAAAAATGTGCACACTGTTACGGGACATTCGTCATGTCATAAAACAGCTGCTTTGTTTTGTAAACTTTCCAGCTGATGACGCGCGTTGGGGTAAAAGAGTGTGGAGGCTGCAGGGGGGCAGCTGGTGTCCTGGTCTGTGTGAGAAAGCGGAAACCTTACTTGTGTCAAGCCAGCCTCCAGTTTGTTTTCTTTTCTTTTTTTTAAAACTTTATTTAACAAACAATGAGTATACAATATACGAACAGATGAAGTATACAAAACAACAGAACATGAACACACAAAGCCAGGGGTGAAAGAAAAAGGTAACAATTATAAGAATACACGCAAAAATTCACATACATAAATTGTTTTGAGCGTTTTTGTTGGTGCAGTCTGATATTGATTGTATGTGCATGTGCACATCCTTAAAATAATGACAGAAATATGGTGTTTTGTTAGTAAACTTACATTTATGGATAAAAAGTTTAGCTAAAAGTATTAAGAAATTTATCATAAAAAACATTTCTCATACTTCTTGGGGAACTTAAAGAAACAGAATAAAACATTTTCCCATCGTAAAGAAAACTCCCTTAAAATATGGACAATAACAAAGCTGCTAAATTCCTTCCAGAATCTCTGTGTAAAAGAACAGTACCAAAAAAGATGTGTCACAGTTTCTGGATGATCCCCACAGAAAGTACAATTAGTATTAATGTCCCTTTTAAATTTGACCATGTAGTGACTGGCTGGATAACATTTATGTAGAATTTTAAATGAGACTTCTTTCACCTTATTTACAATCAAATATTTATGGGGGACCATCCAGACTGTCTTCTACTTGATATCTGGAACAAATCGGTTCCAATAAGATATTATATATGGGAGAGAGACGATATCTTCTTGGCATAAACTACGTATTCTCTTATTGCTGTTACCAAGTTCCTGTGTAAAGCAGATTTTTCCTATTGGTGACTCAGCTGGATCAGGGAGCGTGACTGAGGTAGAGATCGAGCTGTCAGTGTTTTTATATAACATTAAAGTCCCTGAGGGTATGGCACCAAGCACCATTGAGAATTCCTGAACACTGATTGGAAAATTATATAGTGCAATAAAGTCGTCGTATGTAAGTAGTTGTCCTTCTTTACTAACCAGCTGAGCCACCAATAGGATCCCATTTTGGAGCCAAGTTTCCAGGAAAAGTGATTTATTTTTCTATAAAATATCTCTGTTGTTCCAGATGAGGTATTTGTGAGGTGAGAAGTTGTGTTTATAAATGAGGGTCCACGTTAAGAGGACCTGCATACGGTCAATATCTTTACTAATTTTCTTATCCAGATGTAAGGAGAGAGCAGCATATGTTCATCGGGATATCCCTTCAGCTTTAGTAAGTAACACTCTACCTTTCAAAGACAAGTCCCTTTGCAGCCACTGGTTGAACTTTTTTAGGGTTTTCTGTATAATTGGAGTGAAGTTTGAAGAGCATCTTGATTTTTGGTCTTTGGATATTAGCAGTCCCAAGTATGTGACTTCTTGTTTAACAGAGATATTACAGATAGTATTTGCAGGGCAGTCTTTAATTGCTAGTAACTCACACTTTTTTAGATTTAGGCATAAACCAGAGGCCTCAGAGAAATCACTAATCACAGTAAGGGCTCCAATTTGTTTTCTGTTCCCTGTGTATTCAAAGTATTACGGGAATGGATGTGGAAACCGGATTTCAAAATAAAAGCCAACTTCGAGTGAATTAACAGATATGTTAAGAACATAATAACATATAATTTAGGCTTGTTTACTAATTCTAATGTTAGATCTACATGACACATTGTACCCTAATAGCGCCCTGTCAATATCAAGGCCATCTTATTTTGGATTTCAAAGTAAAAGCCCTGTGAATTTTCATTTTTGAACTACTTTCAGTGACTTCAGAATGAAATACTCTAAATAGAATAATTCCTGTTTCCACGGGGTAATTTCACCTTAGATTAACAGTATACAACCTCATGATGTTACCATGTCAATTTCAAGTCATTCTGAGTTTACCTTCCAAAATAAAAGCCTTTTCAAATTGCCCATATACGACCTACTCTTTTAACGATTTCAGAATGCTCTAAAAATGAAAATTGCTGTTTCCACAGGATAATTTCACTTTAGATCAACAGTATACAACCCCACAGTGACAACATATCAATATCAAGTCATTCTTATTTTGCCTTCCAAAATAATGGCCTGTTGAAAATGCCCATAATTTACCTAACTTTCAGTGATTTCAGAATGCTCTAAAAAGGAAAATTGCTGTTTCCACAGGGTAATTCCACTTTAGATCAACAGTATTCAACCTCGCAATGTTACCATATCAATTTCAAGTCATTCTGATTTTGCCTATCAAAGTAATGGCCCATTGAAACTGCCCATATATGACTTAATCATTTAACAGTTTCAAAATGCTCTTAAATTAAAAATACATGTTTCCAAAGGATAATTCCACTTTAGATCAACAGTATCCAACCCCACAGGGATACCATGTCAAGATCAAGTCACTCTGATTTTGCCTTCCAAAATAAAAGCCTTTTCAAATTGCCCATAGACTTTTAACGATTTCAAAATGCTCTTAAATTGAAATATGCTGTTTCCACAGGATAATTCCACTTTAGATCAACAGTATCCAACCCGACAGTAAAACCATGTAAATTTCAAGTTGGTCTGATTTTGCCTTTCAAATTAATGGCCCATCGAATTTGCCCATATGTGATATAGTCTTTCAATTATTTCAGAATGTTTTAAAAATGAAAATTGCTGTTTCCACGGGATAATTTCACTCAAGATCGACAGTGCACGCTATCACGGGGATATCAAGTCAATTTCAAGTCGCCTTGATTTTGCCTTTCAAAGTAATGGCCCGTTGAAATTGCCTATGTATGACCCACTCATGCATTTTTACTGACATTTGAGCTCCAGGCACTGATATTGTATTAGTTATTGAATATTAGTGCCTTTACCCTTTAATGTCCTTGATGCTCAGTTTTCCCAGTCACACTACCTGAGTACTTTTGATACTGAACACATTGGGTTTTTATTTTGAAAAACAAAATCGGACTCAATTGATTATGACAGAATTGAATCATAAAGATGATGTAAAAGGAAGTCGTAATTAGAGCAGGGCGATATGGCCAAAAATATTTATCACGATATATATTTGAAAATTTGCGATAACGATATAACTGACGATATAATTGATGCGAGACAAAATACAACTCCACAACATTACTAGCGCAAAAAGACAACCTTCCATTTATTTTCACTTAAACAAGAAGCTGGTTTTTATGTACATTAAAGCTTTATAAAAATGTAACAGTGCAAATGCAAATTCCTTGCTGAAAGTTTAACCAAAAGGCATTTCCAGTAGAAATGGGCTGACATGTCCTGAGCATAACCATGTATAATATCCACTGAAGTCAAAAAGAGGTGCTTTGCAACATTAAACTGCAGTGTGCAGTACGTATTTTTCGGACCATGAGGTGCACGGGATAATAAGGCACATTAAGCGAAACAAAGCAGTCAGATAAATCAAACTTTATTAAACTCATTCTTCTTGCTTCCTCCACTTCTGTACCATTGATTCATTAATGTTGAATTCTCTGGCAGCTGCTCTATTCCCATGTTGTTGCAGTATATTAATGACTAACCTCGTATTGTGGATGGATTATCTCAGTTGTTTTCCTGACTGAAGTTTGGTCCGTTTACAGCATCCTGCCATGCGATTGCATTTGTCTCTAACCATGAAGAACCTTCACATTAACTTTTATAAGTGGAAAAGTGTTAGTGTTCGTCCTCCAGCTTCACTGTTTATGTTATGCTAACATAGCTGTGTCGCTAGCGGTCACGTAGCACATCATTATATAGCAGCTAGCCCAACTTCAGTAACCCTACAAACGTCACTGCTGTTTAGTTTCCTGTCTTCATTTATGTTGGAAGTGATAGCAGAGCTGTACGTTTGATTTTTTTCAGAAATCTCTCAGTCAGAACATGCTATATCATGCTTAGGTAACTAGCGAAACTAGCGAGCTAACTTCCGCTAGCTTCCTGCTAACTTCTAACTCCGTTAAATGTAATACATTTTGTTTTCATGGATGCCTGGAAGTTAAACTTCATAGTTACACCTGGTAAAGCAGCAATGCTGATCGTTTTATTAAAGATGAAATAATTTAGACAGTTTTTAACTCTCAGTGATGCTGCAGTGTTCGTTTGACCTGAAGAGGGGGGTTTAGGACCCAGATTACTCCCAGATTTAAGAGCATCTTAGTCCGACAAATACGACAATAACGACGGCCGCTTGCATGTTCTGCAAAAAAAATGTGCTTTGTCGTGTATCTGACGGACAAACACCAAACCAGTTCCACATCACGGAAGTTGCACCATTTTTACAAACCAATTCTGGTTCATCTGTTTCACTCAACAATCGGCCATGTGCGTATGAAAACAAAGGCACTGCGCATGCGCGTTTTACTTATATTCTATCGCGATATTTCATATTCCTATCGTTGCCTAACATATTATACCGGTATTACCGTGAACGGTATAATATGGCCCAGCCCTAGTCCCAACCTCACTGTGTGATGTCATACGTGATAGGTCGCTGTGAGACAGGCGGCCGTGCACTCTACCTGAGCTCCTTGCTCACCTGGCACTGCGCATGCGCGTTTTACTTATATTCTATCGCGATATTTCATTTTCCTATCATTGTCTAACATGGTAAATGGTAAATGGCCTGTATTTATATAGCGCTTTACTAGTCCCTAAGGACCCCAAAGCGCTTTACATATCCAGTCATCCACCCATTCACACACACATTCACACACTGGTGATGGCAAGCTACATTGTAGCCACAGCCACCCTGGGGCGCACTGACAGAGGCGAGGCTGCCGGACACTGGCGCCACCGGGCCCTCTGACCACCACCAGTAGGCAACGGGTGAAGTGTCTTGCCCAAGGACACAACGACCGAGACTGTCCAAGCCGGGGCTCGAACCGACAACCTTCCGATTACAAGGCGAACTCCCAACTCTTAAGCCACGATCGCCCATTATACCGGTATTACCGTGAACGGTATAATATGGCCCAGCCCTAGTCGTAATTGATAGTACGTCCATATTCCACGTCTGTGGAAAGATGTCATTTCTACATAATATCATTCTAAATAAAGAAATTACAGAACAGCTTGTAAAACATTTCCAGGGCAATTATTTTTAAATCAAAAATAAGAAAGACTTGATTTTCAGTGTACAACTTTGAGGGAGTATATTATTGATTTAGAGAAGAATTAGTCCATGGGAACAGGGATTTTCCTATTTAACAGCATTCTGAAGTCACCGAAAAGTATGGTCACCGACTCCACTGTTAGATTATATGCAATGATATGTGTTGGCATGAACTGGTATTAATTCATTGAAGCTGGAACTTTCCATTTAATGCCATTCTGAAGTTATGGAAAGAGAAGCTCCTATAAACAAAGTCAAAAGGCTTTTACTCTGAAATGCAAAACGAGATTGATTTGAGATTGAGATGTTACCACTGTAGAGGTTGCGTATGGTTTGTTTGAACTCCAATTACTTAGTGGAAACAGTAATTGTCCTGTTAACAGCATCCGCGTTTAATTATTAAAAGTAGCAAATAAACAATTATAATCACAATATTGACGTGATAAGTGTGGGGTTGTATACTGTCAATGTAGAGTGAAATGATCTCGTGGAAACAACAACTTTGCTTTTAATGGGATTCTGAAGTCAGTGAAAGAGTGGGTCATACATGGGCAATTTCAACGGGCCATTACTTTGAAAGGCAAAATCAGAGCAACTTGAAATTTACATGGTTTTACTGTCGGGTTGGATACTGTTGATCTAAAGTGGAATTATCCTGTGGAAACAGCATATTTCAATTTAAGAGCATTTTGAAATCGTTAAGAGTATATCTTTTATGGTCAATTTGAAAAGTCTTTTATACTGGAAAGCAAAATCAGCCTGACTCAAAATGGATATGGTGTCACTGTGGGGTTGGATACTGTCAGTATAGACTGCGACTTGTCTGTGGAAACGTGAATTTTCCATTCTGAATCATTTGAAAGAGTAGTTCAAAAATAAACATTCAGAGGGCTTTTACTTTGAAATCCAAAAGGAGATGGCTTTAATATTGACATGTTGCTACCAGAATACTAGGGTATGTCATTTGTATCCAACATGAGTGTGTGCAAACAAGACTAATTGATATTTATGAATGTGCTCTTAATTTACTAGAAGTTGGCTTTTATTTAGAAGTCATGTTTCAGGAGCTTTGATTTTGAAATCAGGTTTCCACGTCTTTTGCCATAATACTTTGAATACACAGGGCACGTAAAGCAAAGTGGAGGCTGGCTTGACACCAGTGAAACCTTTCAGTGTTGTGTCAGTGGCTTCACTGTGCACACGGGTAACCTGCAGGTGTCAAGTACTGCTGGGACCTCTGACCTCAGTGTGTAGGTGAAGCGCGCGCTGTTTGTCCACTCTGTGTGAGTGTGTGTGGTGGACATCAGTGCTGCAGCAGCACTCTGTTGCATAACAGCTTGTCCTCTGCATCGTCCTGCAGGAGCTCGGATTAAATGCAGACTCGCTCCTCTGCAGTCGGAGCTCTCCGAGAGTCACGATCCACCTTCACTGCTTCATATCAGCTGCTGACACTTTGATGGTCCCAACTACAGCAGGGCAATATGGCCAAAAATATTTATCACGATATATATTTGAAAATTTGCGATAACGATATAACTGACGATATAATTGATGCGAGACAAAATACAACTCCACAACATTACTAGCGCAAAAAGACAACCTTCCATTTATTTTCACTTAAACAAGAAGCTGGTTTTTATGTACATTAAAGCTTTATAAAAATGTAACAGTGCAAATGCAAATTCCTTGCTGAAAGTTTAACCAAAAGGCATTTCCAGTAGAAATGGGCTGACATATCCTGAGCATAACCATGTATAATATCCACTGAAGTTAAAAAGAGGTGCTTTGCAACATTAAACTGCAGTGTGCAGTACGCATTTTTCGGACCATAAGGTGCACGGGATTATAAGGCACATTAAGCGAAACAAAGCAGTCGGATAAATCAAACTTTATTAAACTCATTCTTCTTGCTTCCTCCACTTCTGTACCATTGATTCATTAATGTTGAATTCTCTGGCAGCTGCTCTATTCCCATGTTGTTGCAGTATATTAATGACTAACCACGTATTGTGGATGGATTATCTCAGTTGTTCTCCTGACTGAAGTTTGGTCCGTTTACAGCATCCTGCCATGCGATTGCATTTGTCTCTAACCATGAGGAACCTTCACGTTAACTTTTATAAGTGGAAAAGTGTTAGTGTTCGTCCTCCAGCTTCACTGTTTATGTTATGCTAACATAGCTGTGTCGCTAGCGGTCACGTAGCACATCATTATATAGCAGCTAGCCCAACTTCAGTAACCCTACAAACGTCACTGCTGTTTAGTTTCCTGTCTTCATTTATGTTGGAAGTGATAGCAGAGCTGTACGTTTGATTTTTTTCAGAAATCTCTCAGTCAGAACATGCTATATCATGCTTAGGTAACTAGTGAAACTAGCGAGCTAACTTCCGCTAGCTTCCTGCTAACTTCTAACTCCGTTAAATGTAATAAATTTTATTTTCATGGATGCCTGGAAGTTAAACTTCATAGTTACACCTGGTAAAGCAGCAATGCTGATCGTTTTATTAAAGATGAAATAATTTAGACAGTTTTTAACTCTCAGTGATGCTGCAGTGTTCGTTTGACCTGAAGAGGGGGGTTTAGGACCCAGATTGCTCCCAGATTTAAGAGCATCTTAGTCCGACAAATATGACAATAACGACGGCCGCTTGCATGTTCTGCAAAAAATGTTTGCGTTTTACTCATATTCTATCGCAATATTTCATTTTCCTATCGTTGCCTAACATTATACCGGTATTACCGTGAACGGTATAATATGGCCCAGCCCTAGTCCCAACCTCACTGTGTGATGGCTCGGTGTCATACGTGATAGGTCGCTGTGAGACAGGCGGCCGTGCACTCTACCTGAGCTCCTTGCTCACCTGTAAAGGCTGATGCGTGTGTTTATGGGTAAACTGTATGTTTGGTGGATGTAAACGATGCCCAGGACAAACTGGGTCTCAAACAGGAGAATATCTTATGTTTTTTTTAATGGTTTGGCACAGCAGGCAGCCATCAGGGAGCACTGTAGGAAATCAGGACAATCATATCAGCAATAAAGTTAAAAAGTTGGGAAAATAATAAAAAATCCAGGAACAGTGTTCATTTTGATGACTTTAATTGCTGACAGTAGGTTTGACTGGTAACACAGCGCACGCAGTCTGATTGTGTTTGATTGTTCTGAGCAGTGGAAGTAATGAACAGTGAGACGTGACAGCAGGGGTCAAACTTTCCCTTTGACCCTCACAGCAAATCTGTCCAATCCTAATTTAACTTCGTGCTCTGCTTCAGCCGAGCTCCAGATTTTTCTTCTAGAGCAGCTTTGAACGTCTGACATAAAAGAGCTGAAGTGAAGCCAAATGTCAAACGCAATGAGAAGTGATCGTTGCAAACACGGCCGAGCTTTTGCTGCTGTTTGTCATCTTTGATGGGTTTCTGTCCCGTTTCTGGTGGACCGGAGCTTTGTTGGGTTTTTGAAGGACTACCCTGAGGTGGCAAACGTACCGACATTCTGTACTTAAGCAGAAGTACAAATACTACTGTTAACAATCCTCCAGTAAAAGTTGAGGTACTGATTCAACTTCTTTACTCAAGTAAAAGTGGAAAAGTACAGGCTCTGGAATCTACTCAGAAAGTAAAAGTAGCTCTTTGGAGGACGTTTCTACTTTAGTGCAAAGCTAACGCAAAATAATATCAGTAGATGGGACTCCAAACTTTACTCTAACTCTATTTTTATTCTAATTATACTCATGAATCTGAAGCTTCATGAGTGTGTGTGTGCGTGTGTGTGGACACTTTGCAGCTCTCAGATGTGCTGGATGCTGGCTTTGGATCATTTGTGAGGGAGCAGCAGGTTTAAATGTGCGTGCAGCTGTTTTTGTTGCGTGCACATGTGTGTTTCTGTTAGCAGTGGAGCTGCCGGGCGTCTGCAGCTCTAATCCCGCCACTCCTCGCGTTCGGCATTCTTGTGGTGGGAGACTGAGAGCTGTTCTCTGCCCAGACTTGTCGCTGAGATTAACACAGTCACTCTGACTGATGACGCTTTTGTCCACGAGCAGATTAACAACACAAACATCTTTGAAGCCGACCTAAACCTGTAAGTGACGGTTTGACTTCTAATTCAACCACAATGAGCGTTTACAGTCGGTCGGACAAAAGTGGATCTGCTGTCTCGTGGGAGACTCGGCTCCCCGAGCTTTGCAGGGCTCGGTCTCTGTGAATGAACTGATGGACCACACAGCTCGCAATCGGAGGAAAGTCTGCAGTTTCCCAAACTTAAAATTATTAAGTTTGAAGTAGAGCTGGGCGATATAACGATAACGATATGTATCGCGATATAACTTTTACTCGATAGAGAAATTAAGCTATCGCGATAGACCTCGCTGCTCTTGTCCTCAAAAAAAAAAATAAAAAAAATCAGCCAATCCAAATTAAGTAGCGCAGAGCCGAACCAATCACAGCCGCAGCGTCACGTCGCGTGACTTGTTACGTACAGCACAAGTGCCAAGCTGCACATGTGTTTGTTTGGGAAGCAGCCAGCGGGTAATGGAGCCAGTGCGTAATGGAGGAAATGAGTGTGCCGACTAGAAAAATCAACCGAGCGTGACCGAAGAGAAAACCGATGATGGTTCCAACGCCGGAGAGATTGTCGAACGGAAGAGCCATAGAAGTTCCGTAGTGTGAAGGTATTTCAGCTATTTCAAGTCTGACAAAAAACAGAGTAGCGTGCACTGTAAATTGTGCCGAAAGCAAGTCTGGAAATACAATAAACTGGTGCATGCGTCACACTGTGCGCCACGTTATTGTTTCGGTGAAATGAATTTCTACAATACTGTTAATTCTACTCTCTGCAGTGTTTAAATGCTTACATATACACACAGTTACTGTCCGTCCACACATACGACTCGGTTCTGCTTCTATGCCCCAGCTTTGTTTACTTTTTCCCACCGAGGCTTCTAGACTTCTGATTGGCCAACATTTCGGTACGGTTAGGAATCTAGCGCCACCTGCTGCTTTGGCATGTTCATAGCAGCGTTTTCCTTCATTTCTTCCTTTATGTGTGGACGGGATTATTTTTTAAAACGAAAACGGAAAATCTCCGTTTTCAAAAATACCCGTGTACGTGTGGACGTAGCCTCAGTCTCTGACTGGAAGCGCTAATTCGTCATTCGGCTTTTGTCAGACTAAAGTAACTGTTAAAACTGTTTGAAAAGCTAAGCTATACAACAAGGAGAGATTGAGAATTTCCTTTTAGTTCTCAGTTTATTTGATATTGACAAAAGTTAGTCAGTTTTGTCTGTTCTTCTGTAAAACAAACTAAGATTTATTTTTAGAATTAATATTTTGTTTCTAAGTGGAATTGACAATTTAGTCTGTTTCGTTTGTTCTATTTTGAAACTTAAACGCTTTAGCGGCTGCCTTTTGTGTAGTTTGCAATATTTGCCTTTATTTATCTGAAAAAGTCTCATGTTCCTTAAGTACATCTACCCTGTTGAACTTATTATGGGAAATAAATATTTAAATAAAAACAAGCTGCTGATTATTTCACATTTTACTTGTGAGCAACGGCACATTTAAATCTTACAAATATAGTTATTTGGCTTATATCGTGATAGATATCGTTATCGCCTGAAATGAAAAAAACATATCGTGATATGAAAAAATCTCATATCGCCCAGCTCTAGTTTGAAGTGGATTTCATGAGTAAATGTGTGAAACTTGAGTGGGAGTGGTCAAAGGTGGCGAATCCTCTGTCGAGCTGGCAGCGGGGATTCTGAAAGTGATCGTGTTGATGGCGGTGGATCAGGTGACTGCGGTGTTGTTACACGCTGCATCGCGGTGAGACGACAGAAGCAGCTCTTTAAATTTGCAGGGTTTACATATTTGGACACGACAGAAATAAACCAACCTCAGATAAATCAAAGTCCGACACATTAAACTGAGTTATTGTTTAATAAAAATCTGAGTGCGGGAATCCTGAGGCCACACAGCGAGAAGCTGAGCCAGGAGCTGCTGCTGGTCATCAGGCTGAGCACGCCTGTGAAAGCAGACGTCGGAGTGTTCAGGTGTGCGAGGACGTGGTGCGAGGGAGGAAACATCAGCAAAGACCTCAGAGAAACAAACGCTGCTGCTGCTCATCAGTCGGGGCGTTTTAAGGTCGTTTAAAATAATCTGAAGTCCGTCATTCTTCAGAAACGAGATGTCAGAGTGTCCAACCCTCAGGTTAAAGTTCACGATGGCACAAATTTAAAATCCTGTGAGGTTGTTGATCGGTGCAGTCCTGGAGTTAAAGGTTTTCCCTGTTCCTGTTGTTTTCCTATGCACGCACGCACACACACACACACACACACACACACACACACACACACACACGTCGGGTATTCATATCTTGTGGGGACATCGAGCTGACATAACCTCTCACTAAAACCACATTCTGAGTCTCCAAATTGCCTTCAGACTCATGGGAACCAGGATTTTGGTCCCCATAAGGGCTGCCAGTCCCCACCAGAGGTGGGCAGTAACGCATTACTTGTAAAAAGTAATCAGATTACAGTAACGCGTTACTGTAATCTGATTACTTTTTTCAGGTAACGAGTAAAGTAAGGGATTACTATTGCAAAAACGGTAATTAGATTACCGTTACTTTCCCGTAGTAACGCTGCGTTACTGCGTTACTAAAACCGTGATTTTTTTTGCGAGAATGTCTCATGACAGTGACGTAAGTGAGTGCGCTGTTCGTGACAACAGCTGTGTGCAGATCAACAATGGATCACATATCGAGTGCGGGAGAGAGTATGAGCGTGCAGCGTTTAAAGCGTGGAAGTACTGACCTTACTTTGAGTTTGATTCCATAAAAAGTGACAAAAACATTAGTGTCCGCTGTGCGTGGGAAGAAAACTTCTTTTTACAGCGAAAAACCCCTAAACTTCCAACAAGCACCAAGTAGCTACGACGTAATGGGAAACTCACAGAGAAACTCGCGGATTCTTCCACTGACCGCGGCACACCTGCACCAGGGTAAACCTCCGCCTACCCCAGTCCTGCTTTACAGGTGAAAATAGAGCAAAAGGACCGCTGAGTCTTTGACTTTATTTATTTTCTGCTGTGTTTTACTTGCATCTATTTGAAAGACTGAGTGTAAACACACAAAATATTTTATTTTATGTGCTGGAATGTGCAGAAAATAGGTTTAAATGTTAAACTAATTTCTTCCAGTCAGAGAATGTTGCATATAATTAAATTTTTGCTTGATGTATAAAGTTAAAAGATTAAAACTAATAAAACAAGTTTTAAAAAGAGACTTTTCCATCTGATTACATTTTGTATGATGATTATGTAGAAAAAGTAGAATTGGGCTGAAAGATCTATCGCTTTATCACCTGTTCAGGCTGTAAATCGTGTTTTTAAAAAGTAACTAAGTAATTAATTACTTTTGAAAATAAGTAATCAGTAAAGTAATGGGATTACTTTTTGGGGGAAGTAATCAGTAATTAGTTACTGATTACTTTTTTCAAGTAACTTGACCAACACTGGTCCCCACAAGTATAGTAAATGTCCAATTCTTGGTCCCCACAAAGATATAAATACACACTTACACGACTATAAGTTTGTGGCAGCTTGAAGGACGGCGGCAGGCGCGGTCCACCTGAGAGACGAGCTGCTGTGGGGAGTCGGAGCTGCCGGTTTATCAGCAAACATTTTCCTTCCTGCGTCAGGCCGGCAGGAGATGATTAGAAAGCCTATTTCAGTCGCAGCCACTCGTCGTTCTGGGACCTGCGAGCTTGTGCTATCTGGGCTCTCGCTGTCTCGAAGTGGCAGGATGTGAAAATGTGCCACAGAAGAGGATCGTGCTCTCTGCCTGGAAGCTTCAGTCGTGGCTCGTACATGTACAAAGTTGACACACGTGCAGAAACGTGTTGATCGTTCTGTGGACACGCCCACGCTTTAACACACGCTCGTGTTCTTCTGTCGCCTTCGTCTGTGTTTGTCCTCTGAGATGTTTTCCATGCTGTGAGTCGCTGTCACACGGCACGGTGAGATCTAAAGGTAATCAGATTACTGTTGGTCATTAGTTTTCCTCTGAACAACCAAACTGTTTGTGCTTCAATAATTTGTGGATAAACTGTGTCACGTAGTTTTGGGTGCAGGAGGCTGCTCGAAGTTTCGGGGTTTGTGAGAGGACTGTGCACGTGACTCAAATATTATAAGAACTCACATTTAAAAATGTGTTTCGCTGAAAAACCGTTAGAATGTGAAGTTTGTGAGAAACAGACGCGTAACATCCTGTCACGCCCAAATTATGACTCCAGCTTTGAGAAGCTGACGCTTGCAGCACAGACGTGGTCGGCGAGGACAGGGTTAGTGAAATTAAGTGGTTTTATTGGCTTTACTGGGTCAGCTGATTGGTCAGTCAGCCATGTTGGATGTTTTGTTGCTGCAGGCTCTCGGCGCTGGCGTCTGCTGGATCATGCAGTGCAGTCTTAACGCGTGTTTGAACGTTTGGATGTTTTTGGTTTTTTGAGATGTGATAAAACTTTGCACTCGAACTTTGTTGGCATTTCTGAAATATGAAGTGACGCTGCCACAGACCAGCCGGGTGCTACGGCCTCGTGAAACCGAACGATCATCTGTGTCCAGCAGACCGATAACTGAGAGTCACCCAGAACCTTCCTGCGGGTTGTAATAAAAACTCTTCCCCTGCTGGAGTTTCGATTGTCTCTGCTGCCCCCACCCAAACAGAGCTGATGGAGGCTGACACCAGTAACTATCAGTGCTGGTGCTGCTTCTCCTTGGAGCTTCCTGTTGACGCTCTCATAGTCAGATCATGTTTGTAATGTTGTAAGAATGATGTTCTTTGTAAATCGTTCACTGGTTGGTGATTGTGACATGCCTTATTTTACTGTTATCAGCCATAAATAGCTGCTAGTGAAAGTAGTGTGACGCTGCTCACATGCTGTCTGTGGATGCAGCTTCATGACTAAGCCAGGTAGCTTTACGTGTGTGTGTGTGTGTGTGTGTGTGTGTGTGTGTGTGTGTGTGTGTGTGTCATCTGCAGAGTTCTGTTAATAAGACGAATGCCCACCAATAGCAGCCCTGCGCTCGGATCAATTGGCAGGACGTGCATGACTAATTTAAATAATCACTTAGATCTGCTCTCCCATTGGCCCGTCCTCCCCCCCTCCCCCTCCTCTACATCAGATTACACAGGATACTTTTCCATTACTCTCACTGGCCTTTTTCCTCCAGCAGTCCCAAACCTTCCTCTCCGTCCTCCCCTCCAAAAAAACACCTAACTCCTGTAACCAATAACAAGGAGGGGGCCCAGTGCTGCTTAGCAACAGCCAACCAAGCTGGAGGGGTCAGCACTGGACCCTCCCGTGTGTTTCAGGGTGGAGGCTGGACCTGACCGGGGTTGGGTTACCTGGCAGACACACTCACGCAACTTCTCTGTAAACATGGGACTGACTTTCCCTCCCACACCAGACCTTGGGGAAGGTGTGTGTGTGTCTGTGTGTGTGTGTGTGTGTGTGTGTGCGTCTGTGCGCGTGTGTGTCTGCCTCGCACACGTGCACTGTTTCTTGTTACTGCAGCACTGAGCAGCGTGCCTCTGCTCCAGAACCAAAAAGGGAGGTGTATCCCTCCCTCTCTCCCTCCCTCAGTCTCCTCCCTCCCCCTCTCGACCACCGTCACAGCCTGCGTAGCCTTCCCCGTTCGCTCACACACACAGCGGTGACGGGATAATACACAACGCATGAATGTACTGTGCAGCAGGACGAGTGTGTGAGGAGGAGGAGGGTGGTGTGTGTGTTTGAGGACAGTGTGAAGCGAACGAGCTGAAGGAGCTGAAGGAGCTCCCACCAATCTTCTGTTTTTATGCTGGATGTGTTTTTGCAGCACTGCAGGCTGAGAAGGAGAAGAGTAAGTTAAAGCTGCGGCAACTCTGTGTGTGTGTGTGTGTGTGTGTGTGTGTGTGTGTGTGTGTGTGTGTGTGTGTGTGGGGCATTAGGTCTTGGAGCACGAGCAGTGTGTGTGTGTGTGTGTGTGTGTGTGTGTGTGTGTGTGGGGCATTAGGTCTTGGAGCACGAGCAGTGTGTGCGCACTTTGAATTGTTGGCTGGTGCAAAACAAATGGATCATGTAACATTAACTTGTGTCACAGTTAATCTTTTGCAGCCGGCTTCATTAGCTGTAAACTGTTAACTTCAGAGTAAATAAGCCGACGAAACACTTCTCGTGCTGTAATGAGTCTGATGATGGTATTTAAACTTCCTGCTGCAGCGTCCGCTCTTATGTAAAGTGGAGCTGCTGCACATGGATAAGTAACGGCCGACCGTGGAGACACGGAGGTGATGGCGTGCAGTCCTTCCTTTGGCGTCTGTGATGGTTTCCAGATGCTTTCAGAGGATCGTTCATGTAACTGAATCCTGTACAAATGTACACACAGCTGCAGCACAGACTCACAACTCTGCAGCCACCTCGGAGCCAGTCCAGGCCGATATTCCTGATGGCCGCCTTAACGAACGCGGATGGAGCCGTAACTTTCGTCTCCATGGTGACCGGGACATTTAAACCGCACAGCTCGTCTCCAGTCTAACCTGATTAGATTTCCTTTAAAGAAAAACTCAAATTATTTAAACTGCTGAAGCGTTTTGCTGTAAGTTATCCTTCACTGCATGCACAGCATCAAAACAACAAACTGCTTTGGCTCCTCCCACCAGAGCACTAAACAAACATGTTAATTCACATCATGGCAACAATAGTGCACTTACCTGTGTCTCTATGGTGATAACGGACCGGCGAGCATGATTGGTTCTTCTGTTCTCCGGCTGAGCTGATTGGCTCGTTGGGGGAAGCTTCGAGACGAGTGTTTGCATTGGTTCTTACCTGTACAGGTAAACGTGAGGCCGACACCTGCAGTTACATTAATCATTATATGGTTTTAACCCTTTAAGGCCCCTCTGAGCGTTCTGAACATCAGCTAGCACAATAATCTTTGTGCTTCCATAGCATGCATCCAGCTTGTCCAGGTCGCGGTTTCCTTCCACATATGGCTTTGCTGATCCGATCAGCTGTTCATAGCACTTCCTGCGCTGGAATAAACGTCAGCGCGAACTATTTCATGTCCTGGAAGTGACGTCATTTTTCATGGGACACGTAGTTTTTATCCTGCAGGCCTTTCAAAGGTTCCCTGGTGTTTGTGAAAGTCGTGTTGGACTTCATGCTCTCCTGTACGGTTTCTGAGACGCTCAGAACTGAAACTGCTGGAAATGGTTTGTTTGCAAATTGTTTATAAACATTGGTCTATCTCAAAAATGAAACTATGAAGACATGATTTTGTGCAACTTTTTTGCATTTACAGTCTTGAACTTTCTATAACTAGAAATGTGTTGAAAAAAGTTCAGTTTTTTTGTAGTTTTTTTTTTTGCAATTTATGTAGTTAATATGGACGTAATGCCTACATGTTATTATAATCTGCGATATAACAGTTGTATTGATGTACAACCACAAAACCTCTATCCGTCCCACACGTGGGAGATCAATCGATCGATCGAATAAAAGTTTTCATGATATGACAGTTGGAAGCCTCACAGGAGTCATGTGATGCCTCTCAGTGTAACAGGCGTTGCCTCTGATAGGTTGGGTTATTACGCCTGCTGAGAGGAGCCGAGGCTTCGTGGTTCCCAGAGGACGCTGGGTCCGCTTTAGAACGCAGCGCCACATCTGCGTGTCAGAGCGAGGCCTCGTAGCAGCGGTTTTAAATATTAATGATGTCTGGAGAAGCTTGAAATGTGGAAAAATCGGGGAGATTCTCTAAGATCAGCCACAGAGGAGTTTGAGCCCTCCTGTGGGTGCCGTCAGCTTCAGGAACATTTGGTTCATGCAGTGGAAAAAAAACCACATCATGTGTGGGCATTTCTGACCATGTATGGACACGTCATGTGATCTGGGTCTGTATTTTTACCGATGGGAAGCTCTGCAGCTCTATTTCCAGAACAATCCGTCACTGGACTTCTAACAAAAATGTAATGGACTGAAATGAAAACGGCGACAGGAAGAACGGGCCTGCAGATGTAGGTGCTCGTTCTTTAGCACAGGTGTCCACGTGGAACCGTTTGTGTCACTGCGGTAATGAGGCAGCGTTTCCACGCCGACCCCATCAGCTGCGCAGGTATTGATCAGTGAGCCCGCCCCGAAGGCCAGCTAGCTGGTTACATAACGGCTCCATCCACACGCTGCTGTGTGACCTCTGGACAAGCCGTCATTAGACTGCCATCCAATCAGCTCGCAGCGCTCTCTCTCACCCTCGCTGTCCATTAAGTGTCAGGCTGATGAGAAGTCATCCTCATGCTGTTTCCCCTGAGAGACTGTTCTTCTTACTGTGCTTCAGCTGGTTAATGCAGGGAAATATAGTGACTGTTATGTCATCTGAACACACACACACCTCTGCAGTGCCTGCAGTGTTTAGACAGCACCTCACACGCAGTCGAGCTCGTCTTCTCAGAATGACTAAGCACTCTCTTTATTTCTATGGTAACCACGTTCACTGTATCGTGAGTGTCCTTCATGCAGGCGTGCGTGCGTGCGTGCGTGCGTGCGTGCGTGCGTGCGTGCGTGCGTGCGTGCGTGCGTGTGTCTGTCTGTCTGCAGTGATGGCAGCTCTGTGCTGTAAGGTGATGCAGTGAGTGTGATGCTGCCAAGTGTTGCTATGAAGGAAAGGTGAGCCTGCTGCCTGTTAACGAGCTCTCTGATTGGCTCGGTGCCGGTGAAATGAGAGCAGAGCCGCAGTCGTTCCTGCACATCAGATGGTTTCAGTTTCGAATAAATCCTGCAGATGGCTCGGTTGGATTTTGTTGTTATTGAATCATTAGTAGATAAATCCCTTGCTGTCGTTTCACCTGTTGGGATGAAGGGAGGGCCGAGTATGAAGGCGAAGCTGTGGATTTGCTGCCACGAGGGCGCCGTGGGTACCCGCTGAGCGAATGACCTCGAGGATGCGATCTGCAAAAATGAGCTGAAGGGTGTCTCTGCTCAGCGAGCTCGGGCGGTTTAGGTATCGGACTGTAATGTGAAACCGCTCAGGTATCAGGTAGTTATCTAAGCAGCCTGAGACGTAACATCAGCCTGGAAACCAGACAAATCTGGGAGCTCATGTTTCATTGGCTCTGGCCCTGAATGTGTCTGCCCTCCCCTCGTTTTCAGACAGATTTCCGTCTGGCTCCGCCCTACGGTCTTTCTTTTTTCTTGGAAACTCAGATTATGTCATACTCTGTCCAGTTACAGCCTGAATTATTTAGCTGTGTGACAGTGAGAACAAAACCCCGGTGCACACCTGTCACTACCCTGATCTGCATTTAGGCCTCTGAATCGTTTAGTTTCACTTAGTTCTGCAGAATATTTGGACTGAATTTTTGCTTTGAGCTCCAAACCTGCAGTTCCTCTGACGCCCAGCAGAGGCAGCAGTGAGTCAGTCCCCCATGTTAAACATTTCCAGCAGAAATAGACACGTTTGCAGCCCGATACACAAACTGTTTGGTGTCATAGGAAGTTTACGTTATTAGGGGCGTGGCTTCTCTGATTGACAGGTAGATGGTGACACAGGTGGCTGTAGCTGCTAGCTGCCTGCTAAGCTTTTAAGCTAATTGTGCCTGAACTGGACTGTTTGTGCTGTTAGAGCCTTTTGGAGCATTTTAATGACGTCATGTGACCAATAACATGGCTGCTGTGAGGTTACTGTAGTAACAGAGTTAGAGAGCACTAATCAGCAGATATCTCTGGATGCAAAAAGCTAGCTACCATTAGCTGTGGATCCTGCTGCTTGGTAGGGTGAAAATAATCACATGCAAGCTTTTGTGAAACTTGCATCCAGCTACTTGGTGTGTGTGTGTGTGTGTGTGTGTGTGTGTGTGTGTGTGTGTGTTGCAGTCACTCTGACCTACAGGTCAGCAGTACACCCGTGCCTCTGACACCTCACCTGTTGTTGGTCATTGTCCTGTAGCGTACAGGTTCGTTTAATGTTTCCTTTTCAGAAGTAATTGATTACTCACAGAACTGGAGATCAAAGTAATCAGAGTATCAGGTTAGAAACAGTTTCTGAGCCCCTCGTGTTGCTGAACAGTGATTTCAGTGCAGTTCCTCCACAGGGCTGTTATGAAACGCTGCTGTGAGCTTCCTTCATGTTCTTCATGGTCCAGTGAAGCACAGTCGTCCCTCACAGAGCACAAATATTAACCGACTGCAGCGTCCTGCACTGAGCTCCTCTGCAGCACTCTGCAGGTCACAGCTCCTCACTTCAGTGTGTGTGTGCGCGCTCACAGTCCAATCAGCAGCCTGCATGATAGTTTAGTTCCTGAACTTGAATTGAACGATCAGCTGTAAACAATGGAGCCGACTGTTAGTCACCAACAGCTGCTAGTGCGGCGAGCTGCGGCTTGCACCGCCCACTCTGAGGTTGATCATCGGCTTCTTGTGGACGCTCAGACTGGGGCTCATTAAGGTGAAAAACCACAAAGAACGGAGGAAAAACCTATTTTTATTCCTGAGCAGCTTTGCATGAGTCACAGTTTAAAATGAACCGTGACTCATTCTGAGCTGTGAAATGCTCAGCATGGATGCCTGAAACGACCATATTAGGGATGTCCCCTCTTGATGACATCGTATAGATCCAAGAGTAGGAAAAAGAGTTTTTGGCTCAGAGGGATTCCTCGCTCTTGAACACCGACTCAACGTGAACAGGAGGCGTGACAGAAAACAGGAAAAGTCATGTAGGCGGTGAGAGAACCTGCACCTAAAATCACAACAGACGAGCTTTTCCTTCACTAACCTGGAGGTTAAAGAACAGTTGGAGCACATTCGGTGCTAAAGCAGGCTTTGCAAACAATTGGATAAGCGTGCGCTCAACAAGGCGCTGAAGGAAGAGAAAAAGGAAGTGATGGCGCTCTGTTTTCCTGCCGTGACCTCGAACACCAGCGGCCTGTTTTTGTGGCGTTGCAGAGGTTTGAGGACAAACGTGCAGAGGAAAGACGACAGATTTCCAGGTTCACGTGTTAAAACATTGTTTTGTTTTAACCCCAGGAGCTCGGGTTGGTTTCCATTCCATCATCTTTGTGTGGTTCATTGTGCAACGCTAAGAAATGATGAGTTAAACAAGCGGTCTCCCTCCTGCTGAGTGTTTCACATTCAGATCAGAGTGAGGTCAGCCTCCATCGCAGAAGCTGATTCATTCAGTGTTTGTGATTATTAGAGCCAACCAAAGAAACCCCTACATCAGGGTCTGCTGTGCTGCTGCCAGAAAGGCTGAGGGCTGTCCTTATGAACAAAACAAACACCCCCTGCTGAGCTGCTTTAAAAGCCTGAAAGGACAAGCAGAAGTCAGACGCAAAGCTGCACCTCTCGAGTTCAGACCGACTCAGAGGAGAATCAAGTTTTAAAAGTCGGTGTTGCTGGTCAAAAAAGTTTGTTTTTTTCTGTTACTGCTGATAGAAATATGAGACTTTTACTAAATAAGAGCATGCGAGCAGACTGTAACAGATACTGCTCTGTTAAAAAGCAGAGCTGAGAGAAAGTAACAGTGGGGGCGGAGCCTAGAGCACAGAGGAAAGTGCAGAGTCGAAGGCTGTAGCTGCTAGCTCTCTGCTACGCTGCACCTCAGCGGGACCTCTGCACCGTGTTCGTGCTGTTGGAGCGTTTTTAATAACATCATCTGACCAATAACACGGCAGCTGTGTGGTTACTGTACTGACAGATGGTCCAAGGAGGCGGAGCTCCAGTTTTCAGTGAAATTCTAGAATTTTATTTGGATGTTTCTGAGGAATAATTAGCAGCTGTCTGTGTGAGGTTCACATAGCTAAGCTAGCTAGCGTTAGCTAATAGTTATAAACAAGCACCAACGTTCACGCCAGAAGCAAATGGGTGACAACATGGTGGCTAATTCCATCTTTTATATACAGTCTTTGCAGTGTCCTCTCTTTTGAGCGTGGCGTCTCAGTTATTTCCTGTTACGACCCCACTCTCCCTATAAGTAGTCTCATTTGTCTGTTATATTTTAAGCACATCTCTGCATGATATTGTATCCTTATTAACATTAAAGAAAACAAAAGAAACGTAGATCAACTTCAATCAAAGAATATCTTTAACATTTTTTTGTCTGAAAATTTGTCTGAAATTTAAGAAAATAAAACCTTATTCAAACTAAAAACATTTGACTGACTTGAACCATCTGCTTCTGAATAATAAAATGAAAGAAACTCAATAAATGCAGGTCCTCAAAAACTCACTCGGGCCTCCTCAAACATATAAAACACTTTAACCGAGTCAGAGTGAAGCCGAGCGCTACAGACGCACCGCCACATTTCCTCGTCTTAGCTTTCTGAGACTTTTGTTTGTCCCGTCATCTCCGCCTGTCTTTTCGTCACTGTTAAATATTTTTCTTGAGGGTTTGTTTGCTGCACTTTGTGTCTCCTGCTCTGTGCTGTGTGTGCGCACGCTCGGTGCAAAAAACCCTGCCACCTGCTGTAGTGGATGTGCAATTACACTTTATTCTAGCACAGCAAACCAAGCCCGTTCCCGGCATCAGCATAATGTTTGTGATCTGTTGTAGATGGACTGCTGAGCAGGATTTACTACCCTACACTACTTCAGTGTACGTGATGTTAGCCGTGGATGCTGATCTGGGGTCTTTGGCTGCTTTCGTATAAACCTGTGTTGTGGAGCTCGTTGGGCTCCGGGTGCTGTTGATAAGGGCCACCCTGTGCTGCCAGAGCAGCTCTGGTAGGAATGATTTTGTAAAGCTGGACTAAGACGCATAAAACACTTTGACTGTGTTTGGCTGTAACAGGTCAATCAAAATGGTTAAATCAGTGAATTTTGTGGATTTACTGATGCATGTTGATTCCCTCGTGGTCGCTGGGCCTCTCGTGCTGCTCGTTTCCTTTTCCACTCCATCCACTCTGGACTTAACCTGCTCGACAAGCGTAGCAGGGACCATAGCTTAGATTAGCCCCATTATTCCCTCACACACACACACACACACACACACACACACACACACACACACACACACACACACACACACACTGCCAGAGGCTGGTGGGGAAACTGATCCTAACAGGAGTGGATGAGTCGTTTGGTTGTTGGAGGAGAGCTCAGGATCTTTCGGTTCAGTTTCGAGGCTTCGTGTCAGAGAGAGCGGCGTCTCGCTCTGATGGAGGATGGTTCCCTCTGTGCCTTTCCTTCTCTGCACGGAGAACAGTGCGGTCATCAGTTTGGATCATTAATTTCATTTGACTTTATCTGATAATCAGAGTGAGGAGTGTCTGCAGTCTGAGTAAAGCTCTGAAAAAAGGCTGAAATGAGCGGTCGTCAGGCTGTGTTTGAGTGCACGGTCTGCGATGGCCTGAGGGCATTCACTCTGTCAGAGCTGGGACAAACAACTCACCTGAAAGGAATTCATCACCACAAATCCATTTTTATGTGCACAGACGTGCAGTGAATGCACCAGGCGATCTAATGCGAGCTTGTAGTTTAGCTTGGAGTTTAAAAGATCCAGGATCAGCTGATCCTGCTTACACCGGTCAGTGTCTGAATCCAGCAAGCAGCAGTTTGGATGATGAGAGCATGATGTGCTTTATTCCTAACAACACGTGACACAAACAGTGCAAACATGCAGCTCAGAAGTGCAGCGACAGCAGCGAGAGGCTGCTGCAGCTCTCACACAGGTGAGCACAGGTGTCGGTCACTCTGCTGCTGGAGACGCTGAACCTTCCCAGAGTCTCTGATGTTCACAGCAGGTGAACTGCAGACACCTGAGAGAGGAAGTGAGGTGACGCTGACAGCGTCTGCCTGAGCTCAGCTTGTGCATTATGGAGGCGCAGAGACTGAAGGGATTAGGCAGCACAGGGCAAAGTGATGCACGTCTCAGCTCCGAGATAATGACACATCAAAGCTATAAGAATAAAACATCTTTATCATAGTCGCAGGTAAGCAGAGAAGTCTGTCTCTGTCTTTTGTCCTTTTAAACACAAACAGAGGGAAATGTTGTGAGTTCAGTGAGGAAGTGTTTCCTGCAGCAGCCTGACAGCGAGTGTCGCCCACAGGCTCTGCTGCCATTACCGGATAATGGAGCAGCAGCGCTGTCCTGGATCTGAGCGCCTTTATTAGCTGCTCCTCTTTCTTTGTCCCTGACACACAGACACGCGCACACACACACACACACAGACACACACACACACACACACACACAGACACGCACACACACACACACACACACACAGACACACAGACACGCACAGACACACACACACACACAGACACACAGACACGCACACACACACACAGACACACACACACACACACACAGACACACGCACACGCACACACACACGCAGACACACACACACAGACACGCACACACACACACACACACACACACAGACACACGCACACGCACACACACACGCAGACACACACACACACACACAGACACGCGCACACACACACACACACACACACAGACACACACACACACACACACAGACACACACACACACACACAGTTGTGCTTTCATATCCTTGTGGGGACATCTAATTGAATGCTTTCCCTACCCACTTATCCCATCCCTCAGCCTGACCGTAACCCAACTGTGACCCTGACACTAAAACCACGTTCTGAGCCTCAAAAATACCTTCAAACTGGTGAGGACGGGCACTTTGGTTCCCACAAGTATAATAAACTTCCGAATTTTGGTCTCCACAAAGATTACATGGTAATTACATGAGTACATGGTAAACACACACACATGTAGGCAGAAACGCAGACAGCAGGTCAGATTTTGGTGCGTGATGAACTTTGAAGGTGTTGCTCACCTGTCGGGGTTCTGACTCTGTCGTCTTTTTGCTGCAGTGATCAGTGCAGCCTGCAGAGGGCAGCGTTTCTCAACTTTCACTGCCCGTTGTTGCAGCAGCGGCAGTTTTAATGCACACTCAGAGCTTTGCTTCCTGATTGGATGAATCCTGAGCACTTTTCTTCTGCCTGGTTCTTTGTGACAAGCCTCTGGAAACCTCGTCTGTCAGGGAGAGACCGCTCTCATGCACGAGACGACGATGATGATGATAATGATGATGATGATGGACAGGATAACTTCGTTGACTGATCAGTATATGAGATGTTTACCTGAAGCAGCAGCAGCTGATGTTTGTTTTCTTGTTTTCTGCGCAGGTTAAATGTTAGATGACGATGTGAAGACTTTCAAACTTGCTTCATGAGTCGGTGTCGAGCTGTTATTTGCTCGGTGACAATCTTTCACTTGATATCTGACCGGAGGATCGAAGCGGTATCGCCGTGATGCTTCTTACTGTCGGTGACCTCGCCGTCAATAAGATGATGCTGACAGGTGCAGAGGCAGCTTCTATGATTGCATTCACGTTCGTCCTGTTGAAAGTTTCGCTTCTTTGATTGTTGGCCGGAGTGTCGTTAGAAGGAATTTAGCCGATACTAACGTGCTGCTCTTCTTCAGCTCTGGTAATGATGAAGATTAGCTGCTGATGTTCGATCAGAGTCTAAACTGTAACTCTCTGTCTCCCTGCAGACTCTGGAACGTTTCCAGGTTCCTGAAAAATGTTTCGGAGCCACGATGTGAGGATCCGTCAGAGCGGTCGAGCCTTCGTGGAAGCGTTGGGGTGTGACTGTGTCGGTGGAAAGAGCGCAGCGCTGTGACGTCCTGACCGCGAACTTCCTGCCCTCGAGATGAGCGCCTCCGAGCCCGCTAACAGTGTCCCCGTCAGGGGCGCGGGCGGCATGAAGCTCCCTCTCCACAGTGCGGGAGACCACAACGGGAATGCTTTCCCAATTTCGTCTTCCTCCTCTTCCTCCTCTTCCTCATCCTGCCTCGGGGAGTCGTCTCCTGAGTCGCTGCGGAGTCTGAGCGGGGGCCGGACCGACAGCCCGCTGGACTACGACATGTTCGACGTTACCCTGACGACGGTGAAAACTGTGACTCTGAAGTCTGTCGTTTCAGACTGGGCGCCCGAGGAGGAGCGTAACCCGGACGATGGCGATGACGGTGACGACACCTCGTTGGGGAAATCTCAAACCGTGACGGAGTCCAACGACAACTCCGTGTCGGTTTACCTGGACGCCAACGGCGACGACTACCACCAGGACAGCTGGAACGACAACCTGACACTCGCCCGATCGCTGACAGGAAACGGCGGCCTCATCAACGAGGACGTCAGCAGTGGAAGCAGTAACGGGAGAAGGCACAGCTCCTCACCTCCAGACTCGGACGCAACAGAAGTCCCTGCTGATGATGATGATGATGATGAAGAGGAGGCGTTGTTTGTGTCTGTGAGCTCTGATGTGGACGTGCAGAGAAGCAGTGCGATGATCGCGAGCTCAGGTGGTCGGTCAGGTGACGGCGTCCAGGTGACGGAGGAGGAGGTGGGCGGGCCTGCGGTCCACTGTCCTCCAGAGCCGTCCACAGGACGTCACGCAGATCCTCCAGCCTCTGAACACCTCAGTGAAGACACACAGATGTCGACTGAAGATGTTAAGAAAACGAGCTCTCCTCCACCTGAAGAGGCTGAAACGGGTGTAGTGGGCTCCAAACCTCCGCCCTCCCAGCCTGACATGAGTCTGGCAGCAAGACCCAGACCTGCTCCCAGGTCAGCCGCCTCCACAGCTGCCAAACCGCCCGGTCCAGAAGCAAAGAGGGTTTCCAGAGTGGACTTAAAAACAGTCAGAGCTAAAGTGGGATCACGCTCCGCCCCCTCCCCACCGAAACCTGCCACCCAGGTACACGGCAGCCAGGTGTTACTGTGTTTGCTGCACCTCCACCCCGACGTTCAGGGTCACTCGAAATGTTTTATGTGATAGACAACAAGTAATGTAATCACTGATTATTACTGGAACACCTGCACAGGTACACAGACCCATAATCAGCATAATCCATGTTAGCATGTTAGCATGTTAGCATGTTAGCATCGACCTGTAGTCCCAGATTTCACTGAAAGTTTCCTCCAACAAGTTGGTGTAGCAGGAAGTGTAGTGCAGCTGCTCCCTGCACAACACCTGAACACAGGTCACATGGTCACTGACCAGTGTCACGTCACATCACATAAAAACCCTCAAAGTAATTTATTACTTGGCTTAGAAAAGAGTAAAGGGCGTGTTTAATAGAAGCACACAGCAGGGCCTTCTTTAAGTGAGCCCACACTCTGAGCTGTTGCTTATCAGGTGACATGAACACTCTGACATTTTCAAATGTGTCTTCTACTCAGAATAAATCTGCCCCGTCCAATGGGAAGAGAGCTGTGGTGAGGAAGGAGGTGCAGGCTGGTGATGGAGGTAAAAGACAGCGGTCGTCGGCAGGTCCCATCAAAGTGGCTGTGATCAGAGCAAAGAGCAGGAACATCAAGCCAAACCACAGGAAAGCAGCCGGGGAGCCGACCGTGCCGCAGGAGAAGAGTTTATCCGTCAGCCGAACCCTGTCCACTTCGACCAGCTCGCTGGGCTCCGAGGTCGCTGGGGAAAAACGCCTGAATGCTCCCAGGAAGGCTGACCGGGACGTGCCCGATAAATATGGAAAACCTGATGAGGGGGAAGCAAAATGCCCATGTGAGGAGTGTGTGGAGGGGCAAACGGAGGGCTCAGGAGAGGCTTCGGTGTCGGCAGCCGCTGTGGAGAAACCACGGACGCCTACCAGGGTGAGTATGAAGAAGACGTGAACTGCACTCGTCTGCCTCATGAGAGTTTAAACATGTCGTTTTGCACACGAACGATCCGGGAACTCTGGCGGCTCGAGGTGCAAGAAGTAATTCGATATGTGCTTATTGTTGGCAGCACATCTGTGACATAACCAAGTGTCTGCATGTGAGGACGGAGGAGAGGTTTCCTCTCTGGAAACGGTTCAACACATGCAACACACATGAAGCGTGTTTATATACACACGCAAGTCTTTTTAAGCTTTTGCTGGGACAGAGAGCAGAGCTTAAACTGCCTCAGGGTGGATTTGAACATTAGCCCGGGTCGCTGCTCCACCCGCTGAGTTGGTATCGTCACCTCCATCCACGATATTTAATCCTTAACCAATCACAGGTGGTGTTTGAGCCACACCGTACTTTTATATCATATCAAAATAAAAGCTGCAAGACGTTAATGTTAAAGTTCCCAAGAAATGTCCGTCTGCAGGGCCTCCTGCACGCTGTGGCGTCCAGTCTGTGACCTGAGCTCAGGATTTACTTTGAATTCGTGTGAAGGCGGCATGTGGTGCAACAGGGCGAGCTGGATGCAGCGCTGGCGTGAACGTTTCCTCGTCAGCTGATGAGTTTGAAACTCGAGGAGATGAAAGATGAAACGAGCTTCCTGATAAATAACTGTGAGCTTTAGCTGCGCTGATGATGCGCTGAGTTTACAGGAGGGAGCGGTATGTGCACGGCGAGCGTGCACGGTCTCTGGTATGTGTTTTTGAAGATGTGTAAAACCTGCTGTCACAGGCCGCCCCGGGGGCGGGGCAGATACCTGTTAAACCCTGCTGTGAGAGTACGAATGTTTAAAGGGACACGTCACCACATAATCATCTGTGCACAGCTTAACTGCACGCTTCCTTCTGCAAAGCGATGTGGTTGGTGGCTGTAGTGTGGCGGGGAAAGTAGTTCCCGTCTGATTAGTAATGAATTCTTCAGAGGAGGTTCACGGCGCAGTTTCATGTCCCGTAAATATCTGAATATTCCACACAGACCGCGCACATGTGGTTTGAGTCGGGCCGACGTGACACTTGAGTTTGTTTTGGCAGCGATGACGGAAACGCTGCTGCACGCGTGCGCTCCATCTTTTCATGTATTACCAGACAATCAGCTGTGCTGCCAGCTTGCATGTTAACACATGATTTAGGGTGAACGCTGCAGTAATCCGCCGGCTCGGCCGAAGGAGGCTCCGAGGTTTCTGATCGGAGTCAATAAAGCAGCTGCTGAGCAGCAGTTTCTACAACACACACACACACACACACTCTCTGCCATAAACTCGCTCCATGTGTGCTCGTGTACTCAGAGGGGGAGGAACATGGAGGGGTGGGGGCGGGGAGAGAGAAAGCTCCTGGCCCCGTCCGAGCTCGGGTTCTCGAGGGGAGTGTACGACACAATGGCAACTGTTTTTGCCCTCCTCGTAGTTGCAGCACACTCCCAGTTTCCCTCCTCCTCATTTCCTTCCCTCCTTTTCCTCCTCCCCTCCAGTTTAAAAAAAATCTCTCTCTCTCTCTGTCACTCCTCCCCTGCTTCGCTCGTCCACATTTCCGACTCCGAGTGGGGAATGGCTAACACCATGGTCTCGCTCTGCAGCTCCGAGCTGGGGCCCCTCGGCTGGGACGCCGTCACTAAACGTCAGCTCTTCTTACAGAAAGTCTCCTCCAAGCTGGGACCCAGCCCCAGGCCTCAGGGAAGAGGCACCAGAGCAGACCGCGGGCCCTCGGGACCAGCTCCGGGCTCAGGGACCGGACCTCCAGGTCAGGGGAGCCCCGGACCCAGGCAAGCCCAGACGGATGGCTCCACGCTGGGAAAAGGTGGGCCGAGTGCTGGGAGTGGAGCTCCAACCACCAAGAGTCAGAGTGAGTCAGTGCAGTGCCTGCTCTCTGAGCACATACCTGACACACACACACACACACACACACACACACACACACACACAGCAGAGACCTAACATACAGTGAGTTTGCAGCTGATGGTTTTGTTTTAGCTGCAGTTTTGCAGAACTTTAATTTATTCGTGTGTGTGTGTTTTAGTTCCCTGTTGCTCTCGGAGGAAACACTCGGGGATGTTTTGTCCTCAGGCTGGTGTTTACTTCCTGTTTGTTCTTCCTTGTTTGTGTTTTTCGTGATGATGCGTGTGGAGACGTCAGGTAAACTGCTGCTGAGGAGACTTGACTTAAACAGTGCTGTGGGCTCTACAGGGGGTCCAGTGGCCTGTAATTCCACACGTGTGTGTGTGTGTGTGTGTGTGAGCAGCTTGTTTTCCAGAGTCACTGAGCCGCAGCGTCATTTACATAGCTGAAAATGCAGATGTGCCTGTTGTGGACGGAGTATTTGTGTGGAGACTCTGTGTAAAGGTCACGTTCTGCTGGACAAAAGCTCGTCTGTCCTCGTCGCTCACACTCGGGAACAAACGGACGTCTCTTGACCTGAAGACGGAAATCTAATGAATGGATTCTTCTCTGTGTTTGAGAGTCTGCACTTTGGATTTTTGCTGCAGGGGGAAATAAGCAGCGCTGAAATCTTCTTGCTAATAAGGATGCAGCTCGCCTTCGTGACTGTGCGATCATCTGTAAGGTTGGTGGGGTTGTGCAGGCAGCACACAGCTGTCACAGCTCCTGTGAACTGGAATCGAGTCATGCTCCACGTCGCCACAGACACTGGGACGGTTGAGTCTGCAGCTTCCAGGTCTGAAAGTTGGACCCAGTGCAAGATTGCCTTAAACCTGCGTTCTTGTTAATGTCCAGCAGGGGGCGGTGGCTCTGAAGTATCACTGTGACCTCAGCAAACACTTTCCTGCTGAGTTTGTTCTCTCTGTTTAACTCTTGAAACAGAGCAGTCAGACTGGAACACCTGACCAGGTATCCTCAGAGCACATCTGTAAGGTTTGGATCGGACACCTGCAGAGCTGCAATACATTGCTGAGCTCTCACAGGAAACACTTGGATGTACCAGCTGTTTGGAATGGTGTAGTTTGGTAGAGGTGTGTGCCTGAGGCTGCTGAAGTGGTCTGAATGAAACCAGGTGAGCCGAGCGTATCGAGCGCGAGCGGCGAGGAGCGACGTCTTGAGTCTCCAGCCATCAGTTATTAACACATGATTGTAGTTTGGAGCCACAGCACTGGACGCTGCAGCTGTGACGTTTGGGTGCAGATCTGCTGGCAGCGCTGCTGCGGACTCTGTTTGCACATTTCAAAGGGTTGATATTATTATTATTTAAAAAATTTTTTGCTTGTCCCGTTTGGATCTTTAGTCGTCAGAATTGTTGTCTGAAGGCCTGAAAGATGCCAAGTGGATTTACTTCACCAACTGGATCATCATGGCCGTATTGGTCCATTTGATCGACCTTTATTATAATTATGTATTTAATTGATTTGATTTTCAGTTGTTACAGATGGGACAGACATGACTGGGAGAAAGAATGAAAGAAAGAGGAGGAGATAAAGAAAAACAAAGAAAACACCATCACAATAAACTAGCTAACAGTAGATACTAAATACTACATGTTACTGTGCAGCACACAAGATCGACAGCGCACAATGTGCTTTGAGGTAGTAGAAAGTGTAGACAAGAAAGGTGTAGTTTGTGTCTGTGCACACCTGTGTGCATCAGCGCGCTTGTATTCAAAAGGTTTCTCCATGTAACGACCTGCTAGGGAGTGTGGGGAGACATAGACACAGACAGACAGGCGCACGCAGACACAAACGCGCATTCACACCACCGTATACACAAACAAATACTCGGCACTCACCCGACGTAGAGACAGACACAAATAGACAGTCGCACTCCCCAAACATGCTCTATATCCCGGGTCCAGGTACCCCCGCCCTCAGAGGGGCAAGCCGCACCCGGACCGGTTGATATCGTTTCTAACGTGTGCAGTTGTCTCGGGCTCGTGTCTGCAGCACCGTTTGCACAACATGAAACTAGTTTTCACTATTTTCTGTGCTCACAGCTCCTTTTTTGTGCGTTTGCATGTCGTGCATGAAATGCACAGCCATTATTGAAGTCGTCAGCAGGCAGCGAGTCGGCTCTTTGTTTCTTTAATATCGGGGTCGTGCACGTCGCAGCAGGAACGGTGGAGCCTGTTGGAGGCGCGCGCAAAAACACGAGGTGTGTTTAGTTCAGATGTTTGTGCTGGTGCTGAGAATCAGGTGAAAGGTGGGGATGTCGGGCGGGTGTGGCCGGGGCGTCCTGCTCGGTCCTCGTGCGTGAGCAGCTCTCACCTCACATCCATTTCTGAGGTAACAGAATCCAGCTGCTCTCTGGACGGCGTTTCCTCCAAACTGAAACCAAACGAAGCCAGATGTTTCCTGCTGGCTTCAGTTTTACTGGTGTGTGTGCGTGCGCGTGTGTGTGCGTGCGTGCGTGCGCGTGTGTGTGTGTGTGCGTGTGTGTGCGCGTGTGTGTGTGTGTGTGTGTGCGCGTGTGTGTGCGTGCGTGCGTGCGCGTGTGTGTGTGTGTGCGTGTGTGTGCGCGTGTGTGTGTGTGTGTGTGTGTGTGCGCGTGTGTGTGTGTGTGTGTGTGTGGCTCTGCAGTGAACACATGTCAACCTTTTTTCCTTGTTTAACAAGCTCTTTTTCCTTTTACAGCTCTTTGTGCGTTCCCTCTCTCTCGCTGAAAGTTGGAGAAACTTTAAATGTAATCATTCAAAGCCGAGTCTGTGACGGGACGCAGCAAACAAACACCGGAGCAAACTGCTGCCTGCAGAGAGGCAGAGATGTGATCTGAGGCGAGCTGGGCTGCGGTTGGTTAAACTTCACAACAAGCTCTCCGAGCGGCGAGATTCTGTCGCGCTTCACGTGCAGGAGACGAGCCGTGAGCTTCTGTTTGGACGTGAAGTGTCCGTCCCCTCTGTCCTCGTTCTCTCTGCTGATTGGCTCTTAACGCTTTGCTCGTGCTTCACTGATGCTGCTTCGTGCCGCGGTCCGCAGCCCTCGCCGGCCCACTCAGAGCCGCTGGATGCTTCGCTTGCGTTCACGTCCTGACATCTCGAGTCGCCGCCTGGTGTGAAGAGCAGGGCGGCGGCTCTCGGGGGAATACGCTCTGCTTTTAGTCTTTTGGAAAGAATGCGTGATTCAGGCCACAAGAATGAGTCTGAGAGGCGGAGCCTCTGTGGAGCGTGGGGGGGCTGTAAGCGATCATGAGTATCTTTGTGCTTCAGCTGCAGTCTGATGATCCACGGGTCGTGCTGGTCCTGAAAAATGGTCTAAAGTGAGTTTAAAGGAGCAGACTGATGCTCAGTGAACGCTTTCCTCTTTATTAGGCACACAGGTCAAAAGGTCAAAGTTCATCATTGTTTCTGCTGCTGTTTTTGTGATTAATGCAGTTCTCAGACACTGATCACCAGAGCAGCTGCCATCATGCTGTGTGTGCGTGCGTGTGTGTGTGTGTGTGTGTGTGTGCGTGCGTGCGTGCGTGTGTGCGTGCGTGCGTGTGTGTGTGTGTGTGTGGGGTCACCTCAACACTGAATGAATATTTGACCTGATGTTTCCTTTTCTTTTTCTCCCAGGCATCCCCAAACCTCGCTCCTCTGCAGTCTGTGGGCCCACAGCAGCTAAACCGACAGCCAATCAGCATCCGGGATCAGCGGGGCGACCCGCCGCACCCACTGCCGCCTCAAAACTTCCCGTTAAAGGGTTACCCACAAGCCTTAGCTCCTCCTCATTTGGAAGTAACGAGAACAATGGCGGCGCAAGCAAAGGTGTGTGTGTGTGTCTGACACACTGTCTGTGCATCATCAGGTGGTTTTCTTTGGTGTGGTTTCCCTCTCACTGCTGATTAACATCTTTGTGGGGCCCAGAAATTGGAAGTGTACTGTACACGTGGGGACCAAAATCAAAATTGAGGTTTTAGTGTCAGGGTTACAGTTAGGTTATGGTAAGAGGCTAGGGAAAGCATGTCAATGAGATGTCTCTCTCTCTCTCTCTCTCTCTCTCTCTCTCTCTCTCTCTCTCTCTCTCTCTCTCTCTCTCTCTCTCTCTCTCTCTCTCTCTCTCTCTCTCTCTCTCACACACACACTCACACACTCTCACTCACACACACACACTCACACACACACTCTCACTCACACACTCTCACACACACACACACACTCTCACACACACTCTCACACTCTCACACACACTCACACACTCTCTCACACACACACACACACACACACACACACACACACACACACACACACACACACAATCGTGCTCGTGCTTGCAGCATATCCTGTGCTCCTCTGAAGGTCAGGGAGCACATCTGGTCGGGTCGGAGCTCACAGATGATCCGTGTCGTCTCCTCTGCAGCTTTCAGGCTGCCGTTTGTTTTCTCAGGTTAGGAGCTGAGCGTCCTGATGTTGGTCGTCCTTCAGCAGCTCGGCTCACATCAGGACTCAGTCGTCTCCAGCTTCAGCTTCCTCCTCTGTGCATCAAAAAGAAGAAACCAGGTGAATGTAGATGCTGAATGTGAGGACAGGTGTGGTCAGTCGGTCTGAAGGAAACGATTCCTCGCTCTGTCCTGAGCAGCTGCACGTTCGGCCTCGCTCGCGTGTTGTTTAACTTCCTGTTTAGCCTTTGGTCTGCAGCGCTCGTAGAAAACAGACATCAGCACGTGCAGCGATCTCCTCGTTCGAACCGTTACTGGTCACAGCTGTAGTCATCCGTGGATACAGAGGTTTTCCAGATGTGCTCGGTTTCCCTCTTCGTTTGGCAGCGGCGCCGGCGTCCTGTGTTTCTGTTTCTTTGGAAAGCTGCACGTTTCACTGTGACGCAGTCATTTGTGCAAAGCTGACCAGAAACAACGGACCGATGTGACAGGCAGCAGGACGTGAATCATGCTTTCAGCTGGACTCGTGTCTTTAAGTCTGAATGTGATAACCGCCTGCACAGGCCCGTCCTCCTGCAGGGGAACATGGAGGTCACTTATTGTTACCATGGTGATATTTAGTTTTATCAGAGAGGAGCGTTGGTGTTGATCCACCTCCACACAGTTACAGCATCACACAGTCCGGCTCAGCTCTGCTTCAGGACACATTCGGACACGTGAAGCTTCACACTGCGTTGATGAGGTCTTTCCATTTTTGAGTAGATCCACTGAAACTGGAAACGTGTTGTTTGCTTCGCTGTCCTGGTGACACGCCCCTTTTTTTCTGCAGGTCCAAGTCAGTTTTTAATTCTAAAGGAGAAAGAACAAAATCATCTTTTTCCTCAACCCAGAGAAAACCTGCACGTTTCCTGTGCTGAAACCTGCTGCAGAGCATCGCCGCGGTGCTCTGGGTGCAACACGGCACGCCCCTAACCGTCCCCCCCATGCAGGTGTCACGAGGGGGGAATTATCAATGGAGACCAAACAGTTTGTGCGTCAGGCTGTAAACATGTTTATTTCTGCTGTAAAGTTTTAACGTGGCAGTCTGAGGACTAACTCACTGCTGCCTCTGCTGGCCGTCAGAGGAACTGCAGGTGTGGCTTCATGTTTCAGTTTCTTTCTGTAGCAGGTTAACCGAAGATCACCGGCAACAACTGAGAAACTGTCAGCTTTAACTCAGCATCACTCAGACGCCTCACATGCTCTTACCTCTCCAGGATGACCCCAGGATGACCCCATATCTGTTGTCTGGGTGAACGGGGGGAGCTGCTGTCACTCATCCAGTATTTAAATCAGCACATGAATAAAAACTCCTGCATCTTCTCCCGTCAGCAGCTCCAGCAGGGGCCGTACCAGACGAGCCGCCCAGCAGAAGCACACTTCCTGTGGGCAGCCAGAGTGCAGCAAAGCCCTCCGTCTCCAGCAGCAGCACCAGTACTCCCAGTGACGCTGTTACAAACGGTCCCAGCACTGCTGCTCCAAAACCTCCCGCCCTGAGGAGCAGAGCTGTGTCTCTGCAGGCCAGGACCTCCAGCACAGGTGAGGCACCGCCTGAGCCCAGATCAGCCTTTTAACCTTCAGACTAAATCTAATCCGAATGTTTGTAACTCGGATGTGCGATCGCCGAGCTTCAGTCGGTTTCTGTCTCGTCCGTCGGCACAGTCTCAGAGCTGCGGGGTCACATGACTGCAGCACAAACATAAACTATAAGAGCACAAAGTCGCACTGGCGTGTTAACTGTTGGAGAAGCGCATGAAAGCGTGTGTCGCCTCCACGCTGCTCCGCCTGTGAGTGGCGAATGACGCTGTGTTTAATGTTTTGGCCTCTTTGTATAAAGTGCAGTTCAGTGCGTTTCCTTCGCCCTGCGGGAAACGGCACAGATGTTTGTGTCCTGTCTGGGTCACAGTCGGGGTCAAACGCGTGATCCTATTACGGAGGCAACAGCAAAGCGGCGGCGGCAGTTACACCGTTTGCTGGTCAGAATCTGTGTCAGACGCTCTGCACGCTGCTCAGAGCGGAAACCTCGAGCCCGTTTGCTCGTTTTCACAGCTGTGGGCGATTGAAACGCCTCCGCAGGAACAGGAAATGGGTTTTGACTCCTGTGTCCTCTCCGCAGGTCTGAAGCCTCCGACGATCACCAACCAGAACGCAGCGAAGACGGCGCCCACGAAGTCGAGCCCCGCCGCCGGTCAGGGGCTCGCGAAGCAGGCGGTGCAGTCCCCGTTACAGCGCAGCGGCTCGGCGAGGGTCAGCCGGCTGAACGGCGCAGGTACGAGAGGCCATCTGACTTCCTGTGTTTGTGTGCGAGCGGCTGCCGGGGCGTGGATCACAGCGAGTCGGCTCTAAGGGTGCTTAGCATGAGTAGTGCTGGTTAGTAAAGCTGTGAGGGCAGCTGAGAGCACGCCATCACACACAGCTTGGCTGAGTCTGATCAGTGCTGCCATCGATTTTATACAGTCTGTTGCATCAGTGTGATCATGACTGCAGATGTTTGCTGCACAACATCTGCTTTTTCATTCCTGCAGCTGAAGCGAGTCGCAGGTTTGCATCAGTCACACGAGCGAATAATGACGCGCGTCGCCGGGTTTGGACTGATGGTGCAGGAGGCGGCGGTCTGACATCACTGCATGAACTCTGACACGCCTCCCAGCTCAAACCCGTGCGCTCGCTCTGTGAGTTGATGTTCGTCGAGCTCCGGCAGGCCGACGTTTCACGTTTAGCATCACGCAGCGTCAGAATCACGTCTTAAACCATCGGCCGTGACTCAGCTGCTCTCCTCCCCCTGCATGTGGCGGCTCTCGTCTGGGCCCGGGCGCCTGGCTGCCTCCCTCTGTGGCCGGCCTGGAAGTCTCTCTGGGGCCTGTGGGGCGCCGCTTACTCATAGACGTACTATCAGCCCCATGATGGCTTGATTACCACACACACACACACACACACACACACACACACACACACACACACACACACACACACACACACACACTTCATAAGGGCCACACATGCATTTGATTCAAACCTCTCTCATTGACGCTCGCCACAGCCGTCCTCAGGCGACAGCGGTTAGCAGCGTGGGCCTTTAAAGCTCTCAGTGGCTTTCTGCTCGTTTTGTCTCCAGTGGATGTGGACATTGATTCTGACACACACACACACACACACACACACACACACACACACACACACACAGCTCTGGTGTTATTGGCGCTGGTCTGTCTCGTGCCGTTAGAGGAGCACTGATGTTTCGGGGCTGTAAGGTTTTATGGCTGGTTTGCAGTTTGTCAACCAGCCACATGTTGTGCGCACTCACTCTGCACAAAGATGAAATCTGTCAAACACGCCTGTGAATGAAAATGTGCACAGGTGATTTTTAGGAGGTGGGCGTCCTGTAATCTGTGTGAGTGGAGGTAAACCAGATGTTGGAGAAAGTTCACAGCTGTGTGTCAGGATCTGTTAAATAACCTCAGCCTGTCTGTCAGCTGATGGCGGCGTCCACACTTGGATGCAAACTAAATAAAAGTGGATTCAATAGTGAGCAGAGAGGCTCTCGGGGAACATGGCTGCTTGGTTTTAGTTTTCGCCGTCGGTGGTTTTTGTGGGGACCTGAGTTTCCTCTGAGCCGGCTTCCTCTGTGTTCACTAACCTGGGTCAGGCGTGAGCATCAGCGCAGTTTAACCCAGCTGCAGGTTCTGAGCGCGCTCACAGGAGCAAAGGACAAACGGCGGTCTGATGATTCAGCTGTTGACATTCAGAAGTGTGTCGTGTCCTCTTTGTTCCTCAAGTTCAAATTCTCCGTCACGTTCTTCACATCTTCAGCTTCTTTCAGTCGTTTAGGAAACGCTCAGACAGATTTGGCTAAAACAAAGACGCCTTTCACAAAGTGTCTGAAAGGCGCCAATATGGCACCTGCCTGTGTGTGTGTGTGTGTGTGTGTGTGTGTGTGTGTGTGTGTGTGTGTGTGTGTGTGTGTGGACGGGTATTAACATCTTTGTGGGGACCAAAATCCTGGTCCCCACAGCATTGAAGGCATTTTTGAGCCTCAAAATGTGGTTTTATTGTCATGGTTACAGTTATGGTTCGGGTAATGAGATGTCCCCACAAGGATATAAATACATACGTGTGTGTGTGTGTGTGTGTGTGTGCGCGTGTGTGTGTGGGGTCTCCACAGTGTTTCTTCTGTCATCACGTCTGACCTCGACGAGGTTCATGTGTGGCACGACAGAGACCAGAGGAGTCATGAGGGAGGAGGGAACATTCAGACCCGCTGACTCCTCCCCTCCTCCCCTCCTCCTCCCGCAGCATCCCTCCCCCCTGTGTGTGTGTGTGTGTGGATGCTTGTCTTTGTTTGTGTGTACATTCTGGTGACACGCCTCTGTGGTGATGGGGGGGCATCGCCGTGTGCTCAGCAGCTGAGGAGTAATCGTCACCAGGATACGCTCGCTCTCTCTCTCACACACATGCACGAGTATCTCGCCCGTTTCTCTCTCTCTCTCCATCCGTGGTTGATTCGCCGTGACCTCGGCGACGGTGAAGCTCGCTGCTATTTTTGGCGCCATTTTCTTCCCGTGCTGGCTGCGGTGCAGGAGCCGCTCTGCTTCACTCCTTTTATTTCATGTGTTCGTGTTGCGGCAGCGGCTCTGTGGCTTTGATGAAGGCCGGATGGCGGCTTAGCGTGCGTCCTCGTCCCTGGACCGAGCGCAGGATCTGATTTTAAAATGCGGCGTCTTGTTTTTCCTCGTGGCTTTCACGCAGATGCAGGCTACAAATCCCAGCAGCAGTAACCAGATTCTGTTTTTGGAGGATTTTTTGTTTTTGAAATTTAAAGAAAAGGAGGATTTCCTCCCGTCCGCTAAAGAAGAAGTGGGTCAGTGTGACCTGCCGCTCAGGACACGTTGAGACAAGGAGAAGAACTCAAAGTGCAGAAAAGGACTGAGTCCGACGGAGGCGCCTCGCACCGAACCATGTTGTGGTCTCCCAGACTGTCGCTGTCCAACTTCCACGTGAAGCTGACGGCTAAAGGACTTTTCCGAAACCTCCAGCTGCTGTCGGGATGCAGGAAGAACACCGTGGTCTTCCACGCAGGTCTGGATCAGTCTCCGTCCCCCGTGTCCTCCCCACATCCACCCGTTCATCCTCCATCAGCAGCTTCACCCCGTTAGCTGCTTCCATCCCTCCATGTGCTCCACACACCTTCCTTCATCCACCATAGATGCACATGGCAGGGTGGGGCTGGAGCCACCACACCCAAACAGAGGAGCTAATGAGCTGCTTTAATCCTGCAGCCACCCAAAATAAAAGCCCCATCTCTGTAACTGTTTGCCTTTCAAAATAAAACTCATTTTCACCCCCCTCCTCCTCTTCCTCCTCCTCCTCCTCCTCTCCTGTCTTTGTGTGAAGCTCTAATCTTTACTCGTGTGATGGCAGATCAGCCTCAAAGGCCACTTCACCCCCTCCTCCCTCCTCAGCCCCTCCTGTGTTCCTGCACGGCGTCGGCAGCCATTGTTGCCTCCGTGTCTCCTCCTGTGGGGGCTTTCAGCTCGGCTTGCAGCTGCAGTCGCACACGGCTGTGCGTGCGGGGCTTTCAGTTCCAGCGTTGCGGCATGGCGTGATGAATAGCCGTGGCTCCTTTTAGCCCCGATACCCACGCCTGACGGGGCACGGCCACGTGATTCACACACAAACCCGAAATAGCCCAGGACACATCTGGCTTTTACTTATTCAGCCATTAAAAGGCTGCACTGTGTTTGTGCAGGCTGCAGCAGAGCCTGCGCTCGCTCTTAATGTGCCTCCTTTTCTGAAGAGGAGCTGCACGCTGCCAGGGTCTGTGTGTCCGTGCAGCAGGGGAGCTTTTCAAGTCCGTGCTGCATAAAAGCAAAAATCCCTGATGATGCTGCGAATAACCGTCAGCATTCATGCTAGCAGCACTCAGTGTCGTTCAGCTCTGTACCTCGACTGACCACGAGAGACGTCGAGCTGAATACGTGAACGCGACAGTGAAGCTGGTTCAGCCTCTGATGCGTCACATGCACAAACTTTAAACATGCACAAAGTCAAAAAACACCAGGAAGACTTTGTTGGATGAGCTGTTAGCCCTAAAAATGCAAGTGCAGATGTGCAGGCTGTGGTGCGGGTGCACAGTGTTCGGTGGAATCGGTGGAGAACTCAGTACATGAGCGGCTGTTAGCTGGGTGGAGGTGAGAGTGGAGGTGCTGCAGTAATGTGCATCTTAGGAATAATGTCCCAAATACACAGCTTCCACCTCCAGATGTGGATATTTTATATTGAACCAAAGAGGTTGTTTTTCGTGTCCAGCAGGGGGCGACTCCTGTGGTTTGGGAACAGTTCCCAGCTTCTTTGCTCGGTGACCTCAGTTGACCTGATGAGTTTGTGCTCTGTCGTAGTTTTCACGTCCCTTTGTAGAAAGCGAAAGGTCGCAGGTTTAATTCTAGGTGGAGACACGGATCCTCTTTGGGATTGGATGAGTAACGGTGGGACCTGTGGCGCCCCCTGGTGGTGAGGAAGCAGTGTTTGGGTCCATCTCCTGCATACAGTCTGTAGTCCAGCAGTGTTTCTGTGGTCCTGTGTAGAATTCAGGCACATTTAGTTTAAGTCTGACAATAGGCTTTTTTTATGGGGGGGTTACCGTGGTTACCGTGGGTGTGTGTAAACCACGCTCAAAGCAGCAAAGTTCTAAATATCAGAGCCCATCATCAGCGGTTTGAGAGCAGCTAGCTCGTCGGAGATGTTTCGTGTGAAGGAGCAGTTTTTATGTTAGGATGTGATTATTTCACATCACCTGTGGGCCGGTCCACTCAGGCTCAGGAGAGGTGAGCCCTGGTTGGTTGTTTTTGCTCGGTGTGAAGAAGCTGGCGCACGTTTCTGAGGTTTGACTGCTCGGCTTGTCGTGGGTTCCTGAGAGTCTCGTCAGGCTTACTCTGCGTACTCGTCTGTGCTGTGTGCTTTGGCTCGACGGGTCGTTAATCCCTTCATCGTCTCTGATTGTTGGCATTAATGTGGATCGTGCGGTTTGGCCCACGTTCATGTCCTTCTGTAAATATTGGGCTCCGCCTCTCTGACCATCCATCTGAGCTCGGCGGCACGTGTTTGGCGGCAGCGTGTTTTCAGTCTGAGCTCCACAGACCCACTTCCCTGCTGCTCTGCCCCAAAATGTAGGTCAGAGCAGGCTTTAGTCAGCGAGCGCGCGCCCGTGTACGCCGCACAGCGGTTCAGCTGAGGCCGGCCGCTCGTGCGAGCCTTAATCCGATGCAGAGGCCGCTGGTTTCCCAGATGTGGCGGCAGACGAGGACGTGAGAGGATGTTGTCAGGCTCGTTTCAGGCCGCGGCACACAAGTGGCCGATGAAGAGTCTGCTTGGACTCAGTCGTGCAGTTTGATTGGAAACGTTAATTTTTGTGTTTCTGTTAGGAGATGAAAAACGATGAAACCTGAAAAGCATTAATAATAAATTATTATTGCTGAGACGTGTTTGAGCAGCTTGGTCCTGTCTGTGGGCTGAGAGGGCCTCCTGCAGCATTTAATGTATTTCTGGCAGACTCTGCTCCTCTGGCTAACCAGAGGGTGGGAGTGTGTGATGAAGAGGTGCTTTGACAGTCTCTTCCTCCTCCTCCTCCTCAGCTCTGTGGAGCCGCACAGAGCTGCAGGACTGAGCTGACCTTCCGAATGAGCGGGAATAACAAGCAAAGGCATCGAGCTTTGTGCCACGTTCATTACAGAGCCTGAGGAAAACGCTGAGAGTAAAGAGCTGCTGTGGTCCTGTCTCAGTGTACGACGACGACTCCTCTCTGAACAGGAGTCGTCGTGATGTCCTGAATGTCCAGCAGCCTCTGTGGTGCTGACGTTGACCAGCGTGCAGCAGTGTGAGCAGCGATGATCGTTCAGTTTGAGTTTATTCATAACGCACGTTTTTACATTCGAACATTTAGCGTGTGTGTGTGTGTGTGTGCGTGCGCGTGCGCGCGTGCGTGTGCGGTGATGTCATCAGCCTGCTTTTACATCCTCGGGGCGATGGAGTGGGACAAATATGAAAGTTGTTGCTAGGAAACCAGGGGGTCTAATTTGGATGTAAATATATCAGATGGTGGACGCGTGCACCTCGTGACACGCTCTGCACGGTTGTTTCCATGGTAACAGGTGTGCGTGCACTTGTTGGATCATGTGTTGACTTTGAAGGGAAGCTGGTTTCATTCAGAGTTCAACCTCTCAGCACCTGGTGTTTTTGCCTCAGAGTAATCTGATTACATCGGAATAAGGATGGTTGCAGTTGGTATCCTTCGTCGTCCCGCACACGCTCAGTTGAGGCGGCTCATTAAAGATGGACCAGATCTGCTCTGTTACCTGCTGATAATTAGACTTTGGGCTCTGCAGAGGGCACATGCAGGAACTTTGACCGTCAGCGCTGTACTCTGATTACTTCAGAGTGAAGACGACTGTTGGTGGATTTTCACAGCTCGGCCCGAAGCCTCCGCTCCTCCCACACATCCCTTTTATTCCTGCTCCTGAGCTTCATCCCTGCGCTGCTTCTCTGACTGTTCTTCATAAACAGACCGCCCTGCTGAGGGCTCACGAGACTCACAGATAATGAGGCTGACGTGACGCTCGAGTGTGAGCTTCTACAGTTTACAGCGTCGCAGCGTTTCAGACACTCAAATTGAATTCGGGGTGCAGAAAGTGCATTTGTTCGCTGCGTGTTCGCAGCGGATTCTCGTGACTCAGCAGGGCTCGTCGCTGTGCTCGGTGTCTGTGATGTGCATGCTAACCGTGTGGTTTCTCTCTCAGTCTGGGCTCAGCGGCTCTGCATGCCTGCCCGGCACACTCCAGGTACAAACCCCTCACCGCAGCACTCGCACAGGTCACCACACACGAGCCACATAAAACAGCAAAGTCCTCAGGAATGTCTGCAGGATGCATGCATCAGCGTCTCAGGACTTTTCTCCTGTTACGCTGCAGTATCGAGCAGTTGCTATAGAAAAAACTTGGTTATATACTGCACTGTTTAAAGTAAGGAGAGGCTAAACACACTGTGTGTGTGTGTGTGTGTGTGTGTGTGTGTGTGTGTGCGCACCCTTCGGGGACTTTGTACAGTTTGAGTTCATCCTCGTTTGGTCATATTCCTGTGATTGTGTAAAGCGCTTTACAAATACAGGCCATTTACAGCTGACTAGCCTCACTCTAAAGCAACGGCATTACTCTGAAATGATTAATAAAGTAAAACAGCACCAGGCTACAAAGTTCTTACAGCTCAGAGGAAAAAATCAAGTCTCTCTTAATAATTTATATATTTTTATTTTTATTGAAAGGCAAAGATTCAGACGGCCTTTCTTGTGTGAACCCTCTGACTCTGTGACCTCGCCGTTAGATCGAGGTCGTGATTGGTCGGCGGGCGCTGGTTTGTGCAGGTGGCACAGTTCCACCTGAGGTTACCTGTAGCATAAACATCTGTGTGTCAGTGAAGCAGATGTGCCTGCACACAGCGATTAAACCTTCTGCTCCGCCAACGCTGAAAAACAGGAGCTGTTTGTCACGTGGGAGGTGTGCTCGCCTCCGCTATGAGGCGGAGCTGAAACGACTCGCCGAGAGGCCGGAGTCCGAGATTGAACGCCGGATCTGTTCTGGTGACGGTCCAGCTGACTTCAGCGATGCCCTGCTCAGAGGCTGCCACCAGAGGGCAGCATCTTTAAGGAAGTGCTGTCAGGGCCTGTCAGCGCAGACCTGACGGGCTTTCAAAGTTTGACGTGTGAGAGATCCAGATGTTCAGATGAGTCGCTACAGAAAACACCTGTCGGCTGATCGCTCTCACTGAATAGTGGCGAGGCGTCGGGCATCTCGCACAGAAGCTTCATCTGCAGTCAGAGAGGGAAGGAGAGCGAGCGCGCTGAGAGCAGACGAGTGTCGATCGCTCGCTCTAATTGCTTTGGTCTTGTAATGCAGCCCTTAATGCACATCCACACACACACACACACACACACACACACACACACACACTCTCCCATGATGCATTGGTTTCAGCAGCAGGGCGTGTGTGTTTCTGTGTGTGTGATTGTCGTCAGCCTGCTGTGTGTGTAACTTGAGTGCGAGCAGTGTTTGTGCGTCCGTGTGTGGACACCATGCTGAATGTCGCACCCGCCGCCCGCACACTAAGAGGTCGTCGCTCTCTTGCAGTGGATAAAAACAACAAGCCGCGGGAGGCGCCGGGGAAAACGCCATCGCACACCGGCAGCAGCTCGCAGACGGCAGCATCCACTGGAGGAAACAACCAGAACCTGCAGCTGCCTCCGCCCGACCTGGTACGTGTGACACGAGCAGCGGCGTCAGGGTTGCTTCTGTTTGATGCATCAGCAGCTGAGACGACTCCTCGTCCTCTCGCACGATGAGCTGCGTTTGACTCTAGAACCAGTGAACGTGTTGTTAGCGTGTTGTTAGCGTGTTTGTAATCTCACTGTTTTCCTCCCGTTTGTGTAGATACCAGATGACGTGAATGCTAACGCACCAGTGGCACCAGTTCCTCCAGTGCCTGCCACTAACGCCACCAATACTGCCACGTCAGGAACCGCCGGACCCTCGACTCTCGGTTTGAAAGCGAGAACCGGGCCACGATCCGGCCCCAGAGCCGGGTCTCGCCTTCAGGGCGCGTCCAGAGCTGGCAGCCATGGAGGCGCGGTGGCGTCGGACGGGACGAACGGCATCAAACAGAACCAGAGCAAAGAGCAGGCAGAGAAGAAGAACCAGGCCATCGCTCAGCTGAGGAAGCTGCTCGTGCAAGGGAACAAAAGAGTGGAGGCTCTGGCTACAGTCATCCAGCATCTCTTCACGGAGGTACAGTCACACCTGCATTTACACAGCAGTGACGCCACCTGCTGGTCGGTTTAGACCTCAACAAACCCACATGCATCAGTTATGAAGCAGTTTATCCCCCGCACAGCGTAGCAGAGGGCGACGTGGTCCTCACAGACCAAACTGTTTGTTTGAGACTGACTCACTGCTGCCTCTGCTGGACGCTGCAGGAACTGCTGCGGTTGTTTCTTTACGACACTGCATGCTCACAGTTGGAGAGCGCTGCCCCTCGTCAGGCTTCTGGAAGCACTCAGAACAAAGGGGGCTTTAGAAGGACAGGACTTGTTTCCTGTCACATGTTACTGGCGGTGATGTCGTTTGTGAAAGTCTGAAGAGCTGATGGCGTCTTTTAACTGTGCGCACTCTTTGATTTGTTAACTGCAGCACAGCTGAAGCGAGGCTGTGATTTTGTTATGAGGCGTCAGATTCTCTTCGAGCTCTTCAAAGGCACCACAGGAATATTTGCATGCAGGTGTCACACAGGTAACGGACTCGTTAGCGTGTTTCAGGTCAGGAGGGGGCTTTAGCGCCTCGTGTGATGGGGGCGGGTCCTGCTGCGTGGATGTGTTTGCACATGTGAGCGCAGCGTGGCTTCACGAGGTGAACGGCCCATCCCGTCCCTCGCCTCGGGCAGAGCAGGGCGTCACAGCCTGTAATTACAGGTCACTCAGCAGCGAGCGGTGACGTCGCCCTGCTGATATTTAAGGTGCTGCTGGAGATACTCGCAGAGGAGGAGGAGGGGGCGGAGCAATGGCTGTTTTTAGAAGGAGGCAGCAGGGAGAGACTCGCCACGCCCAGCTGTCATTAAGAACAGCACATGATGCAATGGAAAGATCCTGCTCACACGCTCCTGCTGATGGACGTGTGTGTGTGTGTGTGTGTGTGTGTGTGTGCGCCTGTTGTAAGTGCAGTGCTTGCCTCCTCTGGCAGGCTGAGGTATGGAGTGGATGCTGAACTTCCTTCGGTCCTGATCACACCGCGCACGTCCAAGCATGCAAACCCCCTCAGAGGACTCGGAGTCGGCGTGTCAGCCAATAAAAATATAATCATGACTGAATGATTCCAGTTTGAGATGCGTGCAGCAGTGATGTCACTGACCCCTGAACGCAGACGCGCTGAAGGCGGTTATTAAACATTTCAGTGTTGCCTCTGAGTCTCGGCGAGCCTCGTCTCCTGCCGCTCGGCGCTCACAGGTGACGTCGCTGTCCAACGTGGCTTCACAGCACCGTAAAAAGCAAAACAGGAGAAACGATCATTTATTCCTGTTTCCGTTCAGTAGTAAAATAAAGAGCCGTCGTCCCGTTTCAGCTGTCCTGTCATCCACACACAGCAGCCACGCCCACGCCTTTTAACCATTACTTCCTGGTACGCGTTGATGTTGGTGGACGCTGATGCACGAATTGAGGAAAACGTGAAACTTTTACATAAACGGTGCAAATGTCTGTGTTCGTGTTACAAAGTCTTCACCCTGAAGGATTCTGTGAGTGTCTGCGAGGATTTATTTTATTTATTTATTTAGGACAGTGCATGTTAATGAACATACATGTAAAAAAAAAAAAATTACATGAATGTAAACATGCCAGATTATAGCCGAAGGCTAATTTCCATCTGTTGTCCTTAAACATAAAAAATAGACATAATAATTCATAACAATTCATCATTCATTCATAATAAAAACTCCATCACCAAACTTGCACATACACACCATTCTGTTCCCAAATAAAACATTAAAACTAGACAACTCATACATGAAGGCTGCTGATTGGCTCAGACCAGCTCCAGGATGCGTCCGTCAGAGTCCAGGATGTGGACGGTGTGTTCAGTAAACACTGTGTGTTTGCAGACGGCCGAGCGCAGCCTACAGAGGCCTTCATGTCTCTGCTCGCTGTCGTGACTCTTTGTGTTGAACCTTTGTTGTTCTCTGTGCGGCCGTGTTGTGTTCGGGGGCCGAGCACTAATGCCGTTAATTAGACACCCGGGGGGTCGAGAGGCGCTCGTAGCTCTGCTTGTTTTCCTCGCCTGTACATTTTCTAACTTGACTGTACTGTTGCACTGATCCGAGAGCTCGGCCTGATGAAGCACAGCTGTCCTAAAGTTTCAAGCTGAAGCTGTTGTTGGCCTGGAGTGTCTGCGGAGCAAGCGGCTCATAAAACCTGTTATCAGCAGGAAAACCTGCACACGAACGAGAGCGCGCTTACATAACCCCGTCAGATTTTTGTGTTGGAGCATAAACTGCTCCGGGCTCCTGTCTGCCTGGGATGTTGATTAGATGGGAGGCCTGCTGGGAGGTGCTGGTGAAAGGGGGAGTCATGGGTGGAGGAGGGGGAGGAGCAGGAATGCAGCAGCTGCAGCTGAAGCCCTGAAGCTGTGATTTGTGTTTGTTATCTGAAGCATGAATGCCGGCACTATCTTATCTGCCTGCACACTTGAAAGGTGACTGCTGAATATAAACAGAGCACTTAACGCCAAGCCCCCCCCCACGCCGCGGGTGGAGGCGGAGCCGTTTGAGCTGCACTGGAAAAGCGTGTGTGAAAGCACGCCATCCACGGTTACTGACGGTAAACAAAACTAGACTCCCGACTGAAGCCGGGGGGGCGGGGTCTAACTAACTCTGTTAGAAGCTTCTTTTGCGTCGCTGCTGTTTGACAGATTTTTATTGTGTTTTTATTTTAAAATGTCAAAATATTAGTTTTTAAAATCCTCGTTCGGTCACATGGTGCGATGGGCTTTTATTGTGACGCCAGGAGGAACCGTCTGTGTGTGGACGGTTTGTGGGGTCTGATAAAAGACACAGACTGTATATAAAAGATGTCATGGCCGTCACACGGGCGTCTCTATGACACCGGGTCAGACTGAGGCTACAAACTTCAGTCACAGGCTTAAAGCACAGAAGAGTCGCCCCCTGCTGGCCGTGCAGGTCTAAGGCATTTTCACGTTGCCATCTTTTTATACAGTCTGTGCTAAAACCTCCCGAGCGTAAGTGTTTTGGTCTTTGTGCACTGAGTGCGTTTCATGTCGGCTGCTGTAGAAACCAGAATCGGTTTTATAGCCACTGAAACTGGACTAATTAGTCTTTCTTTAGAGCGTCGTGGTTTTTAAAATATGTCCCAGCTCTGCGGGAAACTCCCAGATAAATGTAACGCAAAGTTTATACGGAGGAAAAATGTGAAGCTGAAGACAAAGAGAGGCGTGATTTAAACGCCGATGCTCCGGTCCGGTGAGTTAACGACTGATAGAGCAGGAGAGAAAGGCAGATAA